>NW_025855829.1:597940-724855 GCF_002878395.1 Capsicum annuum | reverse complement strand
ATGAGGACACAACCCAAACCTACTCTGGATACGTCATAGTACACAACAAACCCATCTGAACTATCTGGTAGAGTCAAAATTGGGGTGAGGTGAGTCGAGTCATCAACTCTTAAAAACTTCCTTGCAAGAATCTGACCACTAAAAATTGACTTTCTTCTGAGTCAATCTGGACATAGGGGATGCAATAGATGAAAACCCTTCAACAAACCGACTGTAATAGCCAGCTAAACCCAAGAAACTCCCGATATCTGATGGAGAAATGGGTCTAGTCTAGTTTGTCTCTGCCTCTATCTTTTGAGGATCAACTCTAATGCCATCATCAGAAATAATATGACAAAGAAATGCTACTGACCTTAGCCAAAATTTGCACTTACTGAATTTGACAAACAACTGATAGGCTCTGAGAGTCTGAAGTACGATTTTATGGTGATCTACGTGGTCATTTTTCCTATGGAAGTAGAAAAGAATGTCATCGATAAAGACTATAACAAACATGTCCATTTACTGCTTGAATACGCGATTCATTAAGTCCATAAAAGCTGTTGGGGAATTTTTGAGACCAAATGACATGACTAGAAATTCAAAGTAACCATACCAGGTTTGGAAAACTATTTTTGAAATGTCACATTCTCTGAATCTAAGCTGATGATAGCCTGATTTGAGGTCTATATTAGAAAAGTAACTGGCACCCTAAAGTTGGTCAAACAAGTCATCGATTCTGGGAAGTGGATATTTATTCTTGATTGTGACTTTGTTCAACTGACAATAATCTATACACATTCTAAGAGAACTATCTTTCTTACGCACAAATAAGACTAGTGCGCCCCATAGGAAAATGCTGGGTCTGATGAACCCTTTGTCTAAAAGGTCCTTTAACTGTTCTTTTAACTCCTTGAGTTCTGCTGGTGCCATTCTGTATGGAGGAATAGATATAGGCTGAGTGTCTGAAAGAAGGTCTATTCTGAAGTCTATTTCCTTTAGGGGAGAAACTCCAGGAAGATCTACGAGAAATACATATGAGAATTCATTTACTACTAGAACTGACTCGAGAGTTGGAGCTTTTGAGTTAGAGTATTTGAATCACACAAGATGATAGACACATCCCTTGGATATCATTTTTCTAGCTCTAAGGTATGAAATCAACTGACCGTTAAGCGCTGTCGTACTACCACTCTATTCAAGGATTGGTTCATTTGGAAACTGAAAATGAGCAATTCTATTTCTACAATCGATTGAGGCATAGCATGAATAGAGCCAATCTATGCTGAGAATGACATTAAAATCTGTCATCTCTAACTCTACTAATTCTGCAGAAGTAACTTTCTAAGATATCATAACTGGACAATTCCTATATAAACACCGAGCTATGATAGACTTACCCACCGAGGTAAAGACTAAGAAAGGCTCTGCTAGGATTTTGTGACTAACTTGAAGTTAACGACTATATAAGGAGTTACGAAAGATAAAGAAGCTCCTAAATCTAGCAAAGCATAAATCTGTAAATAGAAAATCTATAACATACCAGTGACCACATCATAAGAAATTTCCTAATCTTGTTTGGACTAAAGTGCATAAAGCCTATTTGGGCGTTGCCTACTAGTGGCACTAGAAGTGGCACCATACTAATTTGGGCGACTGAACTGAGCTGAGGAACGGTTAAACTGACCCTGAGAACCTAACTGAGGATAATCTCTGATTCTGTGGCATGGCTTGCCATACCCTAAACAAATCTCACTGCCAGCTCTGTAGATACCCTGATTGTTCCTGCCATATTTCTGACAAAGAGGATTCATTCGAGCACTACTGACACTACCCTAAGATTTACAGCCCGGTGCGCTATCTTTGTTACTATTTTTAAACTTAGGGACTGGAGCACTGGCTGAGGATGGAGATGGAACCAAAGTTTTTAGGAAAAACTAGGAACGTTTACTACCCTCTAACTTAGGCTGAGTGAAATTAAAGCTACCTGTTCTAGCTCTCTCATTCTTCCTCATTTTCTTCTTATTCTTAGCCTCTTCTATCTACTGAGCATGGACCATAAGCCTGGATATGTCTATCTCCTTAATTAGCATCGTTGTTCTGCACTTTTTACCAATACCCTCTGATACCCCAGATATGAACTTGCTCATTCTAGACCTACTGTCTGCTACTACATGGGGAACATATCTGGCTAACTGAGTAAACTTGAGGGAATACTCTTTCACACTCATATTGCCTTGCCTAATATTGATGAACTCTAATATCTTGGATTGTCTCAGCTCTAAGGGAAAGAATCTATCTAGAAAGGCAGTAGCAAACTCTTTCCACTTTATGGGCTCTGCATCTATGCCCCTGTTTACTTTCCACTTCTTAAACTATGTATGAGCCATATCTTGTAGCTGATAGGCGGCTAATCAGCACTCTCACTGGAAGTCACTCCCATGATATCTGTGACTTTCTAAACCTGATCAAGGAACTTTTGTGGATCCTCTTCTGACTTAGATCCTAAGAATAAAAGAGGATTTATTCGGGTGGTCCCGAATCCTGGCTGCAGCGGTATTAGCCACTGGGTTGGCCTGAATAACAGCTGGCCATTCATTCTGACCCACTACCGAATTGGCTAGAGTGGTGAACATAACTCTAAATTCTGCATAGGAGATATGCTCGTCTAGGGGATCTGCCTGAACGAGTTAAGGTGCTGACTGATCTCCGTCCTTCTTCCATTGTATTTTTTGGAAGGCATGTTCTATAAACAAAAGGAAGAAATGGATTAGACTAAGAGTTTAACTTGAGCTCATGCTCATTTGCACAACATATATACTAAAAGAAGAGAAAATTTTTCTAAAAATATCTCATAGCCTCTTGTCCATAAGTGTGGCATGCTATACACACATGTACAAGACTCTACTAGACGTGGCTTTCAGACTCCTTGGACTCTGTTGAAACTTAGGATCTGATACCAAGTTTGTAATACTCTGAGTATGTACCCCGGATACTACATGGTGCTTACGACCCCGAAGGACCATAAGTTAACCCATGTTTGATATCTGCTATGAGCACTGAATAGTAGTACTATAAAAATGCAAAAAATAGGCTGAAATACCATAAGGTTCAAAATTTGAAAATACTGATAAAGAATATCAACTAAAATAATAATCTACAAAACTGAATACTATCTAAAAGTCTAGTCCAAAAAGTCTCTAACTAAACTATTTGAATGTGGAGTTGATGGGACAAGCTCCCAACTAACTTTGACTACTGAAATACTGAAATAAAACATATCTTCGATAGATGAGGACTTACTACTAAATTTGAAACTGCTGGCTGAATTTTAATCTATCTATGCGCGGTCAGGAACCTGAACATCTGAACCTATGATATGAGACATCAAAGCACAAAGAAAGAGTATGCGTCAGTACGTGGAATTTACTGGTATGCTAGATGAGGTAAGGCTGAATACAAGGCTTCATACGCATAAACAATAACTAACTAAATAATATAGAGTAAGTGAATATGAAAGTACATGGATAACTGAAACTGCTGTAAATACTGAGTATGCAATACTGTGTATATACGTCTATACTGTAATTGAGCTTTTACTGAAGTTAAGTTTTGAGTTCTGATAATTGAGTAACTGGTATTTGAGATTACTAATAACTAAGTTACTGAAATTTATTAACTGTATCTAACAGTCCTGATTCTATAGAATTGAACTGAGTTCTATACTAAGTCTGAAACTAAGACTGTGTGAAGTAATTATCTAACTGACATGCCTTTTTTTGAATAGATTTGGGTCCAACCTATAACACCAACTGGAAGGGTGTCAGTACCATGACATGGGTAAAGACAAGCCGAAGAGTTACCCTCATCTAGCAGGTACTCTAATGAGAACGGTGGTACCCTCAACTGGCAGGAAGAAATATCTCATCAACCCTCAACTAACAGGTTGATGTCTGAACCTATGCTGGCTACGTAGTTCTAGAATGCAAGGACTGCTTCTAAGGATCACACCCTCTACTGGCAGGTGAGCCCCCATCCTTGCATTCACTCAGTGCTGAATCCTCCTCCCAACTGAATAGACACTGAACTGATTATACTGAGCTGAACTAAACTGATATTAAGTTTTACTGAGTTCTATAACTGACTTAGTTTACTGGGTTCTATAACTGACTGAGTTTACTGATCGTGACACTACTGAGACTATTCTGTAACTACTATAGCTCTAGGTAAATAACTAGATTTTTGGGTATTAGATACCCCCAGGACTCGATAGCGTGAAAGTAAAGCATAGCATGATCTTGAAAAACATAACAATGTCCAGTTGTTCATAACTCATTCATAGAGACAATTTTATCAAACACTTGTAGAGCATAGACTTGTACATGATTGGGAACACACAATGACATGTCATGATTCCAATATCTACTTCACATAGGCATTTTAGCAAACACTTGGGGAGCATGGATTATTTCAGATAATAATGGCGAACATATGAACATCATGAATACAACACTCAATGTCAAATTCAAGGTTTTAGCATGCAATTCATATAGTTCATCACATAAACTATTTTAATTTCATGAGACTTATACTAAATCATGGATTGAAACCCAATTAATATCATGAACATAAATACAATCAATTTCAAGCTTGGAATTCATAATTCTGAGATCTTTTAAGTTTGAAAAGGGTTCTTGGACTTCATGGGTGAAAGGAACCCATGAATGAATACCTAACATACCTTTGTATGTTAATTCTTGAAGGTTCTTGGAGAAATTCTTAAGCTTTATTCTTGATTTCTTGAAACTAGAGTTTTGCCCTTTGAGAAAGAATGTTTTGTTTCTTGGGTAAATAATGAAATAATGAGCAATTAATGCTCTTTTAGGGATAAATTTCGTATTTTAGGACTGATTTGGGCCATAAAAAATTACCTAATTATCCTCAACAAAGATATAAAAATTTGTACTGCAAAATCTAATCTGGGCCCTTGCCGCGATGCGGTGCTATCGCGTCGTGTCACTGGAAACTGACAATTGCAAACTAGGTCATCAACACGACACGGTGGAATCGCAGTACCCCTTTGTATACGATTTCACTCTTGGCGCAACGCGCCATGATCGCGATGGAATACTGGAAAATGACAATTAGGTATTTGGCTTATGGCGTGATGCATTGGTATCACGGATCTTCCCTGGATATTGCCAAATGCCACTTGGCCTGGCTCCGCGACGCGCTGAAGTGCCAATTGGCACACCTTCTTACAAAAATGGCTCTAACTTTTTGCCCGGGTATCGGATTTGGGAGAACTTTATACGTTGGAAAGCTGACTGAATTTCCTATGCAATGGTAAGCTCTAAATTTTAAAAATACTTAAAAAATACTGAGTATCTTTAAAATTTTTATTTATGAATACTCATGTACTGAGAGTTAAACTGAGCTAGGAAAATACGGGGTATTACAAGTTCACTAAACCCAACTTTTCTCAACACTTTAGTAAGAAAAAACCAATACACACTGTCATAAGCCTTCATCATATCAATTTTAATAACCATATTAGGCATCTTACCTCTCTTTCTAATGTCTGCTATGATTTCTTGAACCACCAAAATATTCTCTACAATTCTCCTCCCTTGAACAAATCCATCTTGTTCTTCAGATATAATGTCAGGCAACACTGTCAAAATCCTTTCATGAATGATTCTAGAAAAGATTTTATTTATGAAGTTACTCAAAGAAATAGGCCTCATATCTAAAAAATTATTGACAACTAACTTTTTGGGTAGAAGTACCAAATTTGTAAGATTTATAAATTTTGGTAATTCATACCCACAAAAGAAAGCTACCACCATCTTATAAACATCTTCCTTTATAATGTCCCATGCATTCTAAAAGAAGGCTCTTATCATACCATCTGGGCCTAATGTACTATTCCTATTTAGCCCCAATACAGTATCCTTTACTTCTTGCAACTCTGGAATCTTATTAAGCTCTTCATTGTGACTGTTATTCAATATTGTTGGTAATTCATCCATCATATCGAAATCAGTATTTTCATTTCTTTTAGAGAATTGCTTCTGAAAAAACTGAATAGCTGCTCTGGTAATCTGATTTTGGTGTTCCATTCATTCACCTTTATCATTTTGAATTCTTTTCACTTTGAGTCTATTTCTTCTGCCACTAACCACAGTGTGAAATAACTTGGTATTTCTCTCACCATCCTTAAACCACTCTAACCTTACTTTCTGCTTCCAAAACTCTTCTTCCCTACTAAGATGAACATTTAATTTAACCTGTGATTTAAACAAATGCTCTCTATTTAAAGTTGTAGGAAATTCCTCAAACTGCTTCTCCCTTACCTTAATAACTTCTTCAAGAGTAGCAATCTCTTGAAAGATGTTACCAAAATATTCCTTGCTCCACATAGTTAAAGCAACCTTCGCTTTTTTCAATTTATGATAAAACATTACAAATGGATTCCCCATCACTTCAATCTCCCAATTCTCTTTTATAGCCTCCAAACAAGACTTCTCCTTCAGCACATGTTTAGAAACCTGAAAGGTTTTGATATGTTCTTATTCAAAGTGCTGAAATTGATTTTTAGCAGAGTGTGATCAGATCCACTTCTGAGTAAATGTTCAACTTCCAATACTAGAAATAGTTCATACAATTTATCATTAAACAAAACTCTATCCATCCTCTTTAAAATACACTCCTCATTTATTCTTCCATTCCACCATGTATACTTGCTTCCATTTAAAACCAGGATCTTCTAAATTACACATATTTATGTAATGCTTGAAGTCCTCAGTTGTTGCTTCAGTAACCACCCAAACTCTCTTCTTGACTAATGATGACATTAAAGTCCCCCTTATCAACCATGGTTCTTGAATTCTCTAAGCTTTTTCTTCAAGTGACTCCCATAAAATTAACCTTTCCCCTTGTAAACATTTGGCATATATTTAAGTTACTGTGACTGCAACTCGAACTTCTTGATTTTCTAGTCTTAATGTTAGTTGCTGATATTTATCTCTTATCACTGTAAAGCTAATACCAGAATCCATAAAAGCAATATTTTGCCCGATGAATTAGCTGTTTAGTGTTGAATTCCTAATCTTCTCCTGTATTCTTCAATATTATGATTATCCTGAAATGACTCCATTAGTCCTATAAAAGTAAAGTAATATTTTCTTTGTACTATGATCAGTCTAGTAAAAACCTTCTGAGTGTTGACTGATCTGGTATTCCAAATTAGAGCATTCATTTAGACTTATTTTTTGATGAACTCCTAGTCTGTATTGAACTTGATTTAGATCCTTTGTCTTTCTTATTGTGGATACCTTGAACTGATTTTATTCTATATATCTACTTAGGAAATAGGTTTCCCTCAACTTCTACCTTTTCAATGTTTTTCTCCAAATTATCTTCATCCAGGACTGCTTTTTCTTCATTACTAAAAGAAATCTGACTTTCATCTTGAATTGCTAATGATATAATATCTTCAATCACTTTTATATTTTCATCACTATCATGATGGTTAAAGATGGCTAACTGCATATTCCTATCCTCTTTGTCCTCTGGACTATGCTGAATAATTTCCCTTGAGCCAGGCTTATTTTCAACTTTATTGTCCACCATGTCAACTTGTTTTTTCCTAGCATCTTCATTGTTCTCTACAAACTTTTCTTCACCTATTTTGACAAATATATTAGTGACCCAATTTTTTATGCTCTCTTTACTGACTTGTTGTTTCTTTGCAGTTTCTTTGTTAACAACCCTGCTATTCTTCTCATCTTTCATCTCTTCTACAAGTATGTCAAAAGTATTAGATACTGTAATGTCCTTGGATTCTTCCTCTTCTATCTCTCCCAGTATGTGGCCAAACTTATCTCTTTTATACTTATTTTGCTTGGTTACCCACTGTTGCTTATAATTTCTCCTCCTTCTTTGATTATTATGAAAAGATGATGCATCATTATCCTTTTCTCCTTCTGGTTGTATGTAATGCCCCAAAAAATGGGTCCGGAGCATCACACGATGCTTGAGGCTACGAGTAGCCCCAAGCTAACCCTTTGAGCTATTTTTATTCAGTTCAACACAAATCAACGAGGTTTCCATAAATAAACCTCAAATATCAACAGAGTAATCATCATCCAAGAATAAAAGAATTTCAGAAAGATAACAAAATATGACTTATTAGTCAACTCCCAACATCTATACTAGTCTGACAAGCGTCTAAGAAAATCAATAAAACCAGCGAGGCATTGAGACATGCCCCAACTGACTCATACTCAGTTGTCAAATGTAAATAATTCCATGAAACCAACATCAGACATCACATCCTCGGAACATGAGGACTTACCACAACAGAGGATATAGAAAAGCGTGCCTAAAGAATCACTGTCAAACCTAGAACAGAGCACCTAAACCTACATTCCAAGAAAATCCAGCCCACATCTGAAGATGTGGGTCAGTACCATAGAAAGGAACCGAGTATATGGGGGTGTATGCAGTTGTATAAACATCATCATCATAAATATTTATAAGAAATATGCAGGATGTACGAAAGACTGACATAGCCCGAAGAAAATCATCATAATCATGAGAGGATGAAATAAGTACAATAACATATGTGAGTAATCATATAATTTGTCAATCACTTTCAGTTCATCAAGAATATCAATTCTCATAATGTAAATATCATTTAAATATTTCAAAATAATAACTTTCACAATTCCACTTTCAAATCACTTCACCATTCACCATAGACACAAGGAAACACACACACACTGGGAGATTCTATAGCCGACATAAACCATATGAGCTACATGGAGTCCAACGTACAAACCACATTGGGGAGAGTAGTCCTATCCTTGCCATCGGATTAGGACTATAGATATGAAATCCACACAAACTAGTGATCACTATATAAATCAGCCTCAGGCTCACTCCTACGGGGTCACGTAGTTTTGGGAAATAAGGTCGCTTTATACCTCCTACTCGGTGCTAAAGATTTCTCCCAGACTTAGCTCAGATCATTTCGAAGACAATCCACAACAAATCAATTTCAGTAATATATAAATATACATCGGGAGCCATCATGCTTCCCATCTATCAAAATCAACCACGTTGTGGATTTCTTTCACACTCGAGTTCAAAACAACTCTATTAAGACCAAAAGGTCAAATAATTCAAAATATCTCAAATATTTAACATCAACATGCTTATAACACACACTTTCTAAAAAAAAATACAATTTTCAATGAGGATTCACGATTCAAATATCAAAATCATGATAAATATAGTTCAAGATTCATGCTTTATATCTCCACACATGTAAATTCATCTTTTAAAATCATGAACATCAAGATTTCATAATAATCATCATAAGATATGGGTTCATGCTTCAAATTCATAAAAATCAAATAAAAATCATGCCTTTGTAAAGAAAATTACTTTTGGGCACAAGAACGAAAGAAAGTTCTTGTTGAAAAATCCCACATACCTTGAATGATGAACTTTAGATCGATACTCATTTTTGAGATGTTAATTGTGCCTTTGAATGATGGTTCTTGGAGTTCTTGAACTAGGTACTTGGAATCTTGAATAAATTTGCAGAATTAATGATGAACTTTGGAGGTTCTTGAAGTTGGATGTAGGAGCTTAGGATTTTCTTTTTGAGGGAATTTGATGAAATATAACATATAATGCTTCTAATAGGCTTTAATATAGGGTTTGGATGGATTTTGGGTGAGGGGGAATGACCAAAATGCCCCTAAAAATAAAATAATTCTCGAATCTATACTTTGGTGGACTATTTTGATAGTCTGAAGTAGATCAACCATAACATTTTACTCCGATATCCAAATTGGATGAAACCAATTTCATTAGAAAGAGGAATCTCATATCTTTCCGTTGATATATAGTGTCTCACCCAGATCATTGTGTACGAGGAGTTATGATCATTTGAAGTTGACCCAAAAATTCACTTTTGATAGGCTGAAGTAGATCGACCATAAATTTTTGCTTCGATAGACAAATTGGATGAAACCAATTTCATTGAAAGAGGACTCGCAGAGCTTTCCGTTGATATATAGTAGATCACCCATATTATTATGTACAAGGATTTCTGATTGTTTAAAGTTGGAGCAAAAATACGTCAGGCCTCAGTACTTTTTCCTGCACGTTTTACTGTTACTACTATTCACGGTTCGATCGAAATGTTCATAACTCGTCGTTCGGGTGTCCGTTTTTTATGATTCATATATCGTTGGAAATCTTATTCGATACACTACGTAATAGTGGGTCATAATCTATGACATTCTACACGAAAAATTTATAATTCATTCTAGAAGATAGAACCCAACACGTTTACGCATAAAATTTCAATGAAATATTTCTCGGGGTATTACATCAAACCCCCTTGGAAACATTCATCATCGAATGATGCTAGACATGCCAAGATTAGATAGGGAATAGGGGATACAGTTGAAACCATTCATTAGACTCATCACCACATCATTTCTCAGTCCGAATGCAACATAGAATGCATAAATTCAAGAAACTACAGCTAAACACATAATAAATGACAACTGAATTGCTGCAACTTTTATCAAAAGTGCATGATTTAGGAAAGAACAGTACCTTCGGCTTGATCGGAGTTTGCAAAAAATAGGAGCGGGTACTTGGATCGCATATCCACCTCAGCTTCCCAAGTTGTACCCTCAACAGATTGGTTTCGCCATAACACCTTGACCAAGGGAACTTCTTTGTTCCTTAGTCTTCGGACACTGAAATGAAGAATCTCAATAGAAATCTCATCAAAAGAAAGATTTTCTTGAATGTCAGCACTTCACAGAGGAATCTACTACCACAACATCGCTAATATGCTTTCTAAGCATGGAGACATGGAATATTGAATGAACAGAGGACAACTCGGAAGGCAACTCGACCTCATAAGCTACCTTACCAACATGGCTAAGAATTTTGTAAGGACCAACATAATGGGGACTAAGCTTCCCCTTCTTTCCAAATCTCTTCACCCCCCTCATGGGTGAAATTTTTAGATACACTAGGTCACCAACTTCAAACTCAAGGTCTCTCCTTCTAACATCCGCATAGGACTTCTGACGACTCTGCGCAGTTTTTAACCTTGCCCTAATCAACTTAACTTTTTCCATAGCCTCAAATACCAAATCAGGACCACTCACAGCCACTTCACCCACCTCAAACCAACCTATGGGTGATCTACACTTCCTCCCATAAGGCTTCAAATGGAGCCATGCCAATACTAGAGTGGAAACTATTATTATAACCAAACTCTATCAACGGTAAGTGATCATCCCAACTTCCCTTAAATTCAAGTGCATAAGCTCTCAACATATCCTCTAAGGTCTGGATGGTCCGCTCAGCCTGACAATTGGTCTGTGGATAAAAAGCAGAACTCAAAAGCACTTGGGTACCAAGACCCTTCTGAAAAGATTTCAAAAATTGTGAAGTGAACTGAGTACCTCTATCCGAAATGATAGATAAGGGAACTCCATGCAGTCTGACTAGCTCTCGAATATACAATCTAGCGTAATCCTCAGTAGTATATGAAGTATGAATAGGCAAGAAATGAGCAGACTTAGTCAACCTATCAACCACAGCCTAAATGGAATCATGATGGCATCGGGAAGAAGGTAAACCAACACGAAGTCCATATTTATCTCTTCCCACTTCCAGGCGGGTATACTAAACTCTTGCATCATACCACCAGGTGTTTGGTGTTCGACCTTAACCTGTTGGCATATTGCACACTTAGCTACAAAAGCTGCTATATCTTTCTTCATGCCACTCCACCAATAGATTTCCCGCAAGTCTCAGTACATCTTGGTGGCACCAGGATGAATAGAATGTCGCATCCCGTGTGCTTTAGCCATAATCCTCTATCTTAGATCATCAACATTTCGGACACACAATCTATCCTGCAATCTCAACACACCATCTCCCCCTCGGGAGAAAATCTCTACTTTTTAGTCCTTGACTGACTCCTTCAGTCTGACCAAACTAGCATCTAAGTATTGTTTTTCCTTCACTTTCAAAACCAAGGAGGATTCAGAACTACTCTGAACCCCTATACTACCTTCAGTAGAGTCAAACAACCTAACCTCAATCTAGCCAAATGATGTACATCACGATCCAACTTTTTCTTACCTTCTACCATATGCGAAACACTACCCATGGACACTCTACTTAGGGCATCCGCCACAATATTGGCCTTGCCCGAATGGTACAGCACACTCATATCGTAGTCCTTTAATAATTCTAACCGTCGTCTCTTCCTAAGATTCAATTCTCTCTTGGTAAACACATACTGCAAACACTTATGATCAGTGAAAACATCAACATGGACACCATACAAATAGTGTCTCCAGATTTTCAAAGCAAACACAACAACAGCCAACTCAAGGTCATGGGTGGGGTGATTTTTCTCATAGGGTTTCAACTGTCTAGAAGCATAAGCTATCACCTTACCCTTCTGTATCAATACGCAACCCAACCCAACTCTCAAAGCATAACAGTACACCACACAACTATCAACACCATCAGGCAAAGTTAAAATAGGGGCTGAAGTGAGTGAGTCTTCAACTCTTGAAAACTCTTCTCACAAGATTCGAGCCATAAGAACTTCACTTTTTTTAGGTCAACCGAGTTATAGGAGATGCTATAGAGGAGAAATCCTCAACAAAATAGCGGTAATAGCCATCTAAACCCAAGAAACTTTAGATATCAGTCGGAGAAATAGGTCTAGGCCAATTTTTAACAACTTCGGTCTTTTGGGGATCAACTCTAATACCCTTGGAAGAAATGATATGACCCAGAAAAGCAGCTGACCTTAGCCAAAACTCACATATGGAGAACTTTGCATATATCTTATGATCATGAAGAATCTGTAACACCTGTCATAAGTGACTGGCATATTCCTCTTTTAATCTCAAATAAACTAGAATATCATCTATAAAACTATCACAAACACATCCAAGAATGGCTTGAACACCCTATTCATCAAATCCATAAAAGTTGTAGGTGCATTATTAGCCCAAAGGACATGACTAAAAACTCATAATGATCGTACTGTTTGAAAAGCTGTCTTAGGTATGTACTTCTCTTTGACCTTTATTTGGTGGTAACAGATCTCAAATCAATCTTTGAAAACCACTTGGCGCCTTGCAACTGATAAAATAAGTCATCAATTCTCAGAAGGGGATATATTTGTTCTTAATAGTCACCTTGTTCAGTTACCGATAGTCAATACACTTTCTCAATGAGCCATCCTTCTTACGCACAAATAACACTGGTGTACCCCAAGGGATCACACTAGGCCTTATGAATCCTTTTTCTAGCAAGTCTTTCAATTGATCTTTTAAACCCCATAATTCTGTCGGGGCCATTCTATATAGAGGAATTAAAATTGGTTGAGTACCTAAAATCATATCAGTACCAAACTCTACTTCTCGTTCTGGAGGCAAACTTGGAAGATCTTCAGAAAATACATCAGAAAATTCATTTACTACTAAAATAGTTTGAAGAGTTGGTGGCTCCACATCTGTATTCTTCACCCTAACTAGATGACATATGTAACCCATGAAAATCATCCTTTTTGCCTTAAAATAAGAAATAAATTTACCTCTTGGTGCACCAATATTACCCCTCCATTCAAGGATTGCCTCTTTTGGAAAATGGAAATACACCTTCTTAGTTCGGTAATCTACTATGGCATAATAAGAAGCCAACCAATCCATACTCATTATAGCATCAAAATCTACCATTTCTAACTCAACTAGGTCAGCCATTGTATCACAACCAAAAATAGTTATTATACAATTTCGATACACTCTCCTAGCTAGAATAGATTCACCAATCGGCGTAGATACTTCAAGTGGCTTAACTAGTAATTCTGGTATTTTTTTTTTAACATTCTAGCAACCAATGGAGTGACATATGATAATGTAGAACTTGGATCAACTAATGCATATATATCATATGAAAAGATGGACAATGTACCTATAACCACATCTGAAGAAGCCTCTGTATTTTGTCGATCCGCTAAAACATATGTACGATTCTCCTTTAGCACCTCTACAATGACTCATAGGTTGTTCACCTCTACCTGAATAAGGTACTGATGATGATGATGCAACGACTAATCCAGTAGGTCATGCCATACCACCTATGCCCTTTTGAGGGCATTCTCTCATCATATGTCCTGACGTACCACACCAAAATCAAGCATTTGTCTCGAACTGACATGCACCTAAATAAAGCTTTCCACATTGTTTATATGGCTGCTGAGGAGGCCTTAATTAGATCATACTCCCTTGCTCTTGATACCCCATTGTTCATAAACTCTGATTCTCACTTCTTTACCCAAACTGGTTGCCTTTAGACCCTTGAAATTATAGTAGAGCACTAGCTATAGATAAGAAGATAATGGCCTAGGCGGTCTATTAGACAACTGAGGCCTAAACTCTCCTTGGGATGCCATAAATTGCCCCATAGATCTAGACCTCTTGGCCCTTTTTCCAATTCTTGTGTTCTTCTGCTTTACCTCTGATCCTATATTTTTTGTGCAAATGTTTGTATCCTTGCTATGCCCATGTCTTTATTCAAAGTAGCAATAGTACAATCTCTAACTAGACATGGATCCAATCTATCACATATCGATAAACTCTATCTTCCATTATAGCTACTACATTAGGTGCATACCTAGCCAAAGTATTAAACCAGAGGTTGTACTCCCTCACACTCATATTCCCTTGGCGAAGATTCAGGAACTGATCCGTACGGGCTTCTTGAATCTCAAATAGAAGGTAATAATCAAGAAATGCCTCTTTGAACTCTTTCCAAATAGCTAAAGGTACATCGACCCCTAGATCATTTCCAGTCTTCATACCAAAATATAGCCTCCCCTTTGAATCTATATACTGCTAGCTCCACTATTTCTTTACCCGACACATGCATGATATCTAAAGCCCTTTAGATTTGATCAATAAAGTCCTATGGGTATTTATTAAGATTTGATCCAGTGAATATGGGAGGATCCAATTTAAGAAAATCCTACGTTCGTAGACTAGCTGCCCTATCAGTACCACTTAATAAATTAATAAAAATATTTTTTATTCTTAACATTAACTACTCATTCTCACTTTCATTGAGACTATACACAAATTAATATGACTATTATAATAAAATATACACTTTATCTATTATTTCATAACAATAATGAAAAGTTCATTGTTAATAAGCATAGTCAATTCCTTATAATATCATTCAACTTATGTAAATATCCCACTAAAGTTATTTATCTTTTTTTTGGTTCCAATAATATCATTCTAATTTGTGCATTTTCCTTACAAACTAATAATTGCTAAAAGTAATTCAAAAAATAAGAAAAAATAACCAAAATAGTCCATCAAATTTGAAATTTAAATTTAAACAGTCCTTATTTTTTACATGATTTAATTGGCCTCCAATTATTTTTACTTTTTTACTTTTTAAATTAGATTTTAATATATTTATCAATAAGTGCATAATATTATTTAAAAATACACAAATCATAATAATAAAAACAAATTAAAAAGACAAAGAATGTTAGCTTTCAAGAAATAGTTTCTCTAAGGTATGTAGATGTTGATTCTTGGGTCCCTTTCATCCAAGAAGCTCGAGAACCCTTTTCTAAATTTCAAAGCTTTTATGTTAATGAGTTTTCATGATTCATGTGAGTTGAAATTGATGTTCAAGCTATTATTGAGTTGTGATTCATGTTGGTTTACAAGGTTTTCAAGTTTTGACCCTAGTATGTGATGTTCATGATAAACCCTCTTTAAGTTGCTTGTTAAGTGATGTGTTCATGTCAATTAGGTGTAGAAATTATTGAATAAGCAAACCATACTCCCCATATGCTTGATAAAATGCTTATGTGAATGAATTAAAGCCATTATAGCATGTTGACTAGAAATTCCCAATTGTGTGTAAGCCCATGTATGCCAAGTATTCTTTTAAAAGCCTTAGTGAATGAATTGTGGCATGATAGCATGAAATTCCCCAATTTTGTGCTCTTTGATACATATAAGACTTTAATACATGCTAAGTGTTTGATGAATGAATTTTAACATGATAGCATGAAGTTCCCCAATTATGTGCTCTCCGGTACATGTCAAGACTTAAATATATGCGAAGTGCTTAATGCAGGAACTTGTTGAATGGCGTATGATCAAATAGCATATCCCCCTATGTTATTACATGTTTAGGATTCCTTAATGCTTGAAGTGATGCCTTAGTGATTGCTATGATGAATGATTGTCCATGATATTGATTATTCAAGAATGGTTACGTTTTACTTTTATGCTATTGAGTCCTGGGGGTATTTATACCCGATAATTTAGTTGTTGTCTAGAGCCCTCTCCATCGGATTCTTTCCACTGTGTTTTTATTCTTTACAATTACTAACCAATTTAAAAATTATCTTCTTATACCATAGTATGTTGATGAAATTCTCCGCCTCATGAGAGGAGGCAATTAGCATACCCGGATACTTATGATACTGCCGATAAGATAATGGACCTCAATTTCTACAACAATTTCAAGGATAGGTATGCTGATCTCCGTAAGCTAGCTAATTTTGGTGGCCTGGGATTTGATAAGTTAGTTTCTACATTCCAATGAGATGAAGAAGCGATTAAATATATTAGAGGGAAGAGGCCATATCCACACGGCAAGAGCTGGACCAAGGAAAACAGAACCGTTACAGTCATGAACGTGGAATTTAAATATTTCTCGCTATTGAGAAACTAATCTACGAGGGAAAGATTAAGGTTTATGACTGCAACTTACCTTTCTTCAGCGAGGACACGTTTTTAGCCCACATGCAGCCTTTCTTAAAGTTGTTGCCCAAGTTGTTGACGTAGAGTAAGCTGATGGATCATTTGCCGGCTGAAGTCTTGATGAAGGAATCATGGGATTCCAAAGGTTGAAATAAGAACATCCAGCTTCCAAAAATTAAAACCGGTGTAGCATACGGGCTGTACTCGCTTGCATACATCGGGTGTTTGCTAACCGGCACAAAAATGATCGATATGTGCGATGACATTGTGGGAAAGATGCAATGGGTCTAGTAATATGGGTTACTAACTAAATAGTTGGATTCCATGTATAAACAAGAATATGTACAAAGACGGAGATGAACACGATAACAATTTTTTATTTCAAGCCACTTTACTTTACATGTAGTGGCAATAATTTTTAGACTGGCCAAGTTGAATTTTTATAATGCAATAGATAGTATATCTGTTGTAACAAATATAATACATGTGGTGACAGATTGATTATCTATTGGAATAGGTTGATCATCTGTTCATTAATAGATGTTTCCCAGTCTGTCTGTCTGTTGCAACATATAATCTATCGATTGCAACTGATAGGTAATCTTTTGAAAAAAATCAAGAAAGTAGGAAGAGCTGTTATATAATTTCCAACAGATGACCTACGTGTTACATCTCATGTTGTAACATATGTCTAAATCTATTTGATAAGATATGTCATCTGTTATAGCAGATGTATTATTTGTTGCGATATTTGAATCTAGTATTCCATTTCAATTAACATGTTCAAAACTAATGATTAAATTATATTCATAGACAACATAAATAAGTTGAAGCCTTTGGAAATTACATGAAATAACTCAACAAATAAATGAAATTTAAAAAAATCATTATGGGTACAAATGATCTACTCTACAAATAGATCAACAAGTTAAACCAAGGAGGATAGGTTATTACATTGATGGACTCAAGCTATAAAGATCTACTCAATATGGAGAAGTTGTTCTTTATCCGGTGCTGCGGAATTCGGCTTTGGTCGTCATGGATCTTTAATGTCACTTGCGTACAGCTTCTGAGCTTTTGCGTCTCTGTATTTCCATAAATGATAAACATACCTTTTGTGGAGTAATTCGGCATCAAGTCCATCATTTGGTACTTGTAATCCATAACTCAAATACTCGGCATATGCGGCAACAAAAAGACCGCAATCCCTATATTTTTAAAAAATAGATAATCCATATCTTGTCGTTCATGCAAGCGTTGTGAAATTTGTGAAATAAAACTAAATCATGACACTTAAACTTACAGGCTACCAATGGTTTATTGAACAATTCCTTCAACATATTGTACATCAAATGGATTACCCATTTTATCCCGGCATGCTTCGATCGTCGACTAATTAGTATGAACCTTTTGATCTAAAAAGCCACTCACATAAGGGTAAGTAGGCAATGTTTTGGCTAGATTTTGTATCTCAGACGATGGCCCAAAATGCCTCCTTTGCAACATCGAGTCATAAAATCGGATGTGCCTCTCTTTAGAATAATGAAAGCCAACACCCAATGGAATTCATCACCACAATTAATTCGGATGTACACTTCATCGACCAATTGCATAGGTAAGCTAGACAGAATGCTAAAATATTTGATGATGTTGATTAAGCATTCCTCATTTTAGAAAACTTTCAGTTGTTGTTGACAATACCTATCGTAGGAATTATTGATGTAAACTTTGTACAAACAATTGCCTGTCATGTATCTGTATTGTTCTTGTGTTTGCAACTTGGCCTTCTTTTGGAGGTAGTAAAAAATTACATCGATGTGCTGCACATATTATCAAATATTTTAGATTCCATGATGAAAAAATTAATACACAGATATAATTAAATAAAGTAATAATTAATAGTAATATGTTTGGCATTTAAACCTCATCATTCCCGCAAGTTTAGGGCTGTGACATCAAATAGAACCAATTCTTCATTTTGGAACGTGAAACAACAAAGTCAAACATATTAAAACCAAGACTCGATTCGTTCACTTTGTAGCGTTCATCATTTTATTTTCTACATGATAATTTATATGTGTTAATGTCACGTTCTTACAACAAGAATCGTATAAACCAATATCTTTAAAAATTAATTTATGTACCTACCGATATGATGCTTTAACAGCCCATCGGCAATCCATTCTGAATAGTCATTGATCAGCTGTATTAGTTTCTTGGGAGCTTTGTCCGAGATATTGAACCCTTCAAACGGGGTAATTCTTTCATTCTCCCAAACTGACAGGCTCCGCTTTTTCTTCTTCTTTGGAAGAAGTTGATGGATTATCAACTGTCATATTATGCTCGTCATCAGTGGCTTCTACTATGACATCCACCTAAAAAGCCAAAAATTGTTAATGCTAATTACAGATATACAATAGATTATCCATCTATTGAAACAGATGAGCCTTATGTTACAACAAATGTGTAACACCCTATATTCCACGTGTACTAATTCTACTTATGTGGCACTTGATATGGACTTATGGGGTAGGTAATAGGCTCGGATATCCTATGTGATTGGTGATGGTAAGATAGGTTTGGAGGAGTTCCCATATATACTGAAACATGGTATGATTAAGTTACCTTTGATGAGAGCATATAAACTTAGGCCCTTAAGTAGGCATTTGAATCTAAAGGATGAAGTGACCAAGTTTTAAGTTTAACTATAAAAGCATTTTGATCTTAAAATGGAACAAAATATTGAGGTGCTTGCTTGACTTATTTTAAGCTAGTAGGTGAATCACCTACTTTGACCTTTTGAAAAACTAAAAAACTAAGTAGATGAATCACCTATAAAGGATCCCTTGACCAACTTATTGGGTCAAATACACTACCACCTACTTAAGTTAATTCTGGCCCAAATTAAACAAGAGAAAAGAAGGAGAATGGGCAGCCAAAGCCCTATAGTTTTTAATCCACAAAGGCCCAATATAATGGGCAAGTAGGTGCATCACCTACTTGATAAATTATGGCCCAAAAATTACCAAAAAAGTCGGCCAAGAGAAGCTCTTTTTTAAGGGATTAAAACCAACCCTTAAAGCTCTTTTTAACTAGCCAAAAAAAAAAACAGCTTTCAAGATTTTCTCTCTTGTTCTCTCTTAGCTATGCAGCAACCCTAAAATTCCACTAGGGTTCTTTGGAAACCTTCCTTCCAAGTTAAAGTTAAGTGAACAAATCATGAGTAAATCTTAAGAATACTATAAGGATTATGTTCTCCATGATTAACCTATAAGATATCCCTTTTTAAGTTTGGCAGTCCCTTTATCCTTGATTATTAAGAGATTTTTCTCTTCACTTTTGGTTTGTGAGTAAAGGGATCAAGCTATTGAAGAGATACACATTAAGAGAATAAACTACCACCGAAATTAAGGTATGGCTACTGTCCATTTTTGCCCTTTTCCTATATACGTGTGCTCGTTGAGGATTGTGTATATGTTGTTGTTAAGAACTCAAGGGATGGTGGGTTCAATTTTTGGTTGCCATATTAAGGGGTATTTGGGGTTGTTTTTGATTTGTTTTATGTATGTATGTTGGGGGATGCTTGGTTGACATTGGGGGAATGGTGTGAATAATTTTCATTGAAAGGTAGAAGAAGAGTATAATGGTACACCACCAAATTGAATGTCACATAAGTTTACTGCACACATCACTTGATATACTGTTTTGAGAGTACAATAAAGATGAAACTATTAAGGGGATCTTATAAGAAGTTATATCACGTGTGAATGTAATTGGAGAAGAATGAGGTTGAGAGAACACCCTTGGATTAGTTGATTATGGATTACTACCCGGTTACTATTTTAGTAAGTTTAAATGGCATGAATATGTTAATTAGCTACTAATAATAGTCTTATGCCATTGTAGATTAGTAATCTAAAAGGGAAGACGTTAAGTGAAAATGTGATCAGTTGTGCAGCAAGGTATGTATGGTTCATCGATCCTATACTCTTTGGCATGAATCTAACTCCTTTGTTACAAAGTAAGCTTCCTAAGCGTTCTTCCTTTCAAGTTATACATAACTACATCATACAACCCCCAAGGTAGTTAACAACCTTATTCTAACTTGTCAGGTTGTTAAAGTACCTAAAGATGTATTTGTTACTAGATCTACAATTTCCTTTCTAAATACTAGTAGGATATGGGTTCTTTCAGAAATAAGCCTTACAAGTTGTTCTCTTAGTTAACATGACCCATGCTAGGCATTTTACCACTGATCAGCTAGTCATTTGTATTACGCCTTATAATCTTATAAAGTAAAGAAGAATAAAGCAAAGTAAAGGATGTAATGTACATGATCCCATAAGCATAAGCAAAGTTGGTATTCTATCCTTATCTCTAGAGTTATATATTGATAACTAATTTTGTTGAGATCTTGTGTTATTTATAGTCACTTCATGCCGTACATACTCAGTACACTCTTTGTATTGACACCCTTCATGGGGGACACTATGTTTCATGCCGCAGGTACAGGTACTCTAGCTAGTAGACCACCCCAGTAGGAGCACAAGACATCCAGCTGCTATTGGTGAGCTCCAAGTTGATTCGGAGCTTCCTGAGCCTATTATATATTTTAGTGTTGTGTAATAGTTATGAGCAAGGCGTGGGTTTGTACCGACCTTAACTAAGTGTCCATGTGTCTTTTAGAGGCTTTGCAAACTATGTGAAGTTAAGTGTGGTAGTATTGTGTTCTTTTAACGTTATGGCCCCAACAGACAAGTCTTGTATATGTAGGTTTGGACTTACTTACGTGGTTTGTTTTATCAATGCATCATTCCATACTAGCAGAATCTTTGTATGCCATAATTACATGCATGAAAAGTACATGGTTAAGAGTTGGTTCTCCCAAAATGGGTGCATGTCCGCCCCAACGGAATTGAGGCGTGACAAGATGGATCATCTGTTGGAAAAAAATTGAATAGGTAAATTAGATCAGTATGATAATTTTGAACAGATGACCCATCTATTGCAATATAAGACTCATCTGTTACAACAGATAATGCATCTGATGCAACAGGTTAGACAATAATTGCAACAGATATATATATCTATTTGATAATTTTCAGTAGATGTATCAGCTGTTGAAACAAATATGTGCCTGTTTATTTGTTGGAACAGATGATGTACATTCACCTTCTTTGGCTCATACTACTCTCCTGTGGCCCTTGCACACTGAACAATGATACAAGACAAAGACAGAGGCATTACAATTTTGCTTTTTTCGATGCTTGATGATGCCTTGGATGTATCTTTCTTTCTTCTCTTAGCCACCTTGATCTCTTGTGGAGTCTATGGATATGAAATCCTCTTTGATGGAATGACACCTCTCTTAGATGCCATTTCCTTTACAGAAGCAGTTAGTGCATTAATAGCATTAATCACTTCATCATGTTTCACCTTGCAGTCTTGACATTTGCATACAGAACATTCGCTAGATGTGGCAAAATATGGAGAAAAATCTGTACAACTAGTATGATCATAATCATAATGACTTTTGGTTTCAAAAATTGTAAGAGGAGAATCATTAGCCCCAACAGTAGCACCACTACCACTACCATCATCAACAACACTAAGCCCACCCTCCAAAATTATTTTTCTTCTGATGGTTTTTGCTCCAAATAATTCCATCTTTATTCCATCAACGACCTTAGGGTCTAATAAAGTTTTCACAGACCATAAAGTAAGAAAAATTGCCATCTTCAACTCTCAGTTGGTCAAAAAAAGCCAGGGATGAACAATCTAAAATAATCAGTACATATATTAGAATAATGATGAAATCATTTAAAGTAATCATTAATTAAAACAAAAACTTGATTAGAATTGGACTTACTACTTCCTTCAGGGGGTTGAAAAAATCAAGAATTTTTGTATTTTTACCAGTTTTGGCCAACAACCATCTCAGGATTCTTAGACAGAAAACTTCTTCCTAGTAGTTAACTTGTTGTCTCAATACGGAATGGCGTCAAATGCCCAAGCCTATAACATAACACTAATAAATCAAAAGCATTATTGAATAAAAATATGATGAGTCATATTATGATAAAGAAATATTTACCTTGAAGGCCCATGGAAAGCCATATAAGTTGGAAGTCTTTGGCGTTAACGGAGTCAACAAATATTAGACAATTATTTTGAAGCTTTCATAACCCCAAGGATAGCTTTTAAATGCCTCAAGATCCTCGAAGAGATTTATTAAATTGGGCCTTATGTTGTTGTTAACGTCTGTCTCCCAAAGAATATTATGCACAAACAAAACTAAGAACAATGATTGCTTGTGCTTCTTTGAGAGTCTTTTACCTTTCAAAGATTCTACCAAATTTTTATTTTTGATGCTGGAACCAATAATGGACACCAGGTCCTCATGAGCACTGGACTTTTCTTTGCCTTTTTGGGGTGTGCGGGGTGCCTTTTTTGGGTCAGAGTAGGTATAACTTAAGAACGAGACGGAGGATAACATTTTAGTCTGGTAACTATGGAAAACTCCTTCCAACCAAAACAAATAGGCATTCCACAGTAATTTATCCATACTTCATCCATCTTGTCTTTGTTCTCATATATAAACCTATGCTTGAGAAGATCGTATAGTATTTTCATCTAGAAACGAGCATTGTTATACTCCAGAAAATCAAGATATTTCCCAAAACAGCTTTCTTGAAATAAGCATCCAATTTTTGTTCTCGAAGTATTTTTCTGAAGGCGTCGAAAGATTCTCTCATTGATGACTTAACCACGAAATCACCCGTTAAATCTGTGGCACCATCGTACTGCATTCTCACAGGATAATGATCAATGCTAAAAGTTTTGACCAACTCTTTGGCGGAAGGGCTATTAACATTTAGACATTTCTTTTAAGACATTCCTCTTCCCCGTGTTCATTATCTTCTGATCCAGATTGAGATAGCACTTGTAAAGCAAGCTCATAGAGTGGTGGATGTAGTCGACCTGCTGCACTTGTTCCTTTACTTGGACTTGATTCAATTTTTTTTCTTTTGGGAGACATATTATCTTAAATTAACACGAACATAAAATAGATTATAATTGATTAATACATCATTAAAAAGGGATAACATAGTCTAACATACACAATGATAAAATAACAGTTCCAATAGACCACATATCTGTTGCACCAGGTATATTATCTGTTGCAACATATAACCAACCTATTATAATGGATGAGTAAACCATTAGAAATAATAAAAATAGATCACTAATTTGTTGCATCAAGTATTTTATCTGATGAAATATATAACTGACCCATTATAACAGATGAGTAAACCATTAGAAACCATAAAAATAGATCACTAATCTATTGCACCAGGTAGTTTATTTGTTGCAACATATAACCAACCTATTGCAAGGATGTGTAATTCATTGGAAATAGTAAAAACTGATCACTAATCTATTGTACCAAGTAGTTTATCTATCGCAACATATAACCAACCTGTTGCAAGGATGAGTAATCCATTGGAAACCATAAAAATAGATAACTAATCTGTTGCACTAGGTAGTTTATCTGTTGCAACATATAACCAACCTATTGCAACAGATGAGTAATCCATTGAAAACCATAAAAATAGATCACTAATCTATTACACTAGGTATGTTATCTGTTGCAATATACAACTGACCTGTTGCAATGGATGAGTAATCCATTGGAAACCATAAAAATAGATCACTAATCTATTGCACCAGGTATGTTATCTGTAGCAACATATAACTGACCTGTTGCAACGAATAAGTAAATTGTTGGAGACAATAAAAATAGATCACTAAACTGTTGAAACATATCACTCATTTATTACAAAATGAGTAATCTGTTGGATCAACATTGTTTAGATTTCTTCCAAAAGAAGAGTCATCTATCGTAACAGATGAATGATCTATTAGATTGTTCATCTGTTGTATCAGATTTTCATAGTTGCATCAGATTTTAATCTGTTGCATCAAATGTTTTGATCTATTGCATCAGATGTATTCATCTGTCACATCAAATATTTCATTCTTTACATCAGATGTTTCATCTATTGCAACATCATTTTTACCAAGACAAACAACAAATCAACCCAGCAACAACAACATATCACACATACACTAAGAATATCAATGGTGAATAAAAATTACCAATACATCCAAATCAACAATACGACAACAAGAAGAAGAAATATCAAAAATTAGGATTTTATTTAGTCCATATTTCAATACTTGAAGAGTAGTTGGCTCAAGTTCCTCTGTTTCTTCATAATTTTTTACCTGTGAAAAAAGAAATGGGACGATCAAGAACTCAAAGTTGTTGTCGCTAGAGAAGCCTTCACGTTGATTGATGGTTGAAAGTTGAAAAGGAACTGGCCCAACTATATTTTGCTAGCGGTTGAAGTCACCGAGGATTGAAGGGAGAATTTTGCAGAACTATTGGTTGGGAGAGAGTTGAGAGAAGCTGTCGAGAGAGAGAGAGAGAGAGAAGAGAGACTGTTTGATTTGGATTGAAGAAGGGTGTGGGTTGATTTGTATTTTTGAAAAGATTAGAAAGTTTTGAAAATATGAATCGTCCATAATTAACTTAATCAAGTTTCCTAATGATGTTTGACCCTTTAAGTTGGTTAATGTCACCAATCCTTCATTCAAGACTTAAAAAATACGTTTTTTTCAATTTGCTCTAGTTTCTTTAATCAAGACAGAGGTTTGGTAGGTTTTTTAGCTTTTAAAAAATAAATTCAAAAAAGCAAAACTAATTGAATAATATATTTTATGCAATAAGTTTAAACTAATGAAACTTTTAAATTTTATTTGGATTTGAGGTGATGGAAATGAGTAAAAAGGGGTAATTACTACTCAAAATCTCAATTTTAAAATCTATTATGTTACTCGAGAAAATTGAAGGAAAGGTGTCATTTAAGTCTTGAATGAAGTATTGGTGACATTGACCAACTTAAAGGGTAAAACATAATTAGTAAACTTAATTAAGTTAATTGTGGACTTAATTAATATTTTAAAAACTTTCTTATCTTTTTAAAACTACATATCAACTCACACCCCTCTCCTTTCTAAATCAACTGTCTCTCCTCTCTCTCTTGGCAGTTTCTCCCAACCAATAGTTTTGCAAATTTCTCCTTTCAATCTCTGATGATTTTAACCTCCAAAGACAAATAGTTGGGCTTCAAGTTCCTTTTGAACTTTCAACCTTCAATCAACGTTTTAGCCTTGCTCTCCGGCCATAAAAACTTTGAGTTCTTCATCGTTCCATTTCTTCTTTCACAGGTAAAAATTATGGCCTTTTTAGTTTTGAAGAAAAAGAGAAACTTGAGCCAACTTCTCTTATAGTATTGGTAACAATTTTAATATTTTTTGCTTTATTATGAAATGCGGTTTGAATAAAATCCTAATTTCTGGTATTTCTTATCTTCTCTTTTCGGAGTGAAATATAATTTTTTATTGTTTAAATACATTTTTTGAAGTTTGATTTTTGTTTTATGTGTTTGTACAAACAAAACAACGATGTTGTTATTTTTGGTATTGTCGTTGCTAGTTCATTTGTTCTTATTCTTGGTAAAAATTATGATATTACTATTGTTCTATTGAACAAAATCATGCTACTAATTTTTTTACAACAAATTAACCTTTTGATGCAACAAATTAATCATTTGATGCAATAGATTATCCATTTTATGCAATAGATTTTCAATTTGATGCAACAACTTAACTATCTAATGCAACATATTAACCATCTGATGCAGTAAATATATCATATGATGCAACTAAGTAACCATCGGATAAAAAAAATCTGATGCAATATATTAACTAGTAGATAAAAAATCAGATGCAATAGATTAACTATCTGATGCAACAGATTTACCATCGAACCAAAAATCTGATGCAACAGATTAACTATATGATGCAATAGATTTAATATTGGATGCGATAGAGGAACCACCTAATAAAAAAATATAATGCAACAGATTAACCATCAGATGCAACAAATTAATCATCTGGTGTAACTGATGAACCTTCTGTTGGATAAAATCCTATCAACTATTCTAACAAGATATGTCTAAGACTTGATTTTTCAAACTAATCATTCATCTATTGTGAAAGACAACCCTTCTATTTGAATAAATCTAAACAATATTGATCGTTGATAACTGTTTCGAAAGATCACTCATATATTGCAACAAATATGTGATCTATTTTATAGACCATTCATTTGCCTCAATATATGAGTGATAAGTTTTGTATTATTTCAATAGATTACTCATCCCTTGTAATAGGTAGTTAAATGTTCTAATAGATCACTCATATGTTGAAACAGATGTGATCTATTGCACAGACCAGTCATCTGTTTCAACTGATAAGTGATCTATTTTTATTATTGCAACAAATTACTCATCCGTTGTAACAAGTTAGTTATTTGTTGCAACAGATAACCTACCTGGTGTAACAGATGTATGATCTGTTGAAACTATTATTTTATTGTTGTGCATGTTAGATTTACTGTTATCCTTTTCAATGATGCATTAATCAATTATAATCTATTTTATGTTCTTGTTAATTTTAGTTAATATGTCTCCCAAAAGAATAGAAACCGAATCAAGTCCAAGTAAACGAACAAGTGAAGCAGCTAGGCTACATCCACCACTCTATGATCTTGCTTTAAAAGCGTTATCTCAATCAAGAACATAAGATGATAAACATGGGAAGGAGGAATGCTTTAAAAAAGATAATCCAAATGCTAATATTCCTTTCACTGAAGAGTTGGTAAAAACCTTCAACATTGATAGTTATCCTATGAGAATGCAGTGTCATGGTGATATAGATTTAACTGTTGATTTTGTGGTTAGGTCATCCATGGGACATTCTTTCAACGCCTTCAGAAAATACTTCGAGAATAAAATTTGGATGTTTATTTCAAGTATAGTTGCTTTGAGAAATATCTTGATTTGCCGGAAGACAACAATGCTCGTTTCCAAATGAAAATGGTATATGATCTTCTCAAGCTTAGGTTTATGTATGAAAATAAAGATAAGATGGATGAGGTGTGGATAAATTACTGTGGCTTGCCTTTTTATTTTGGTTGGAAGGAGTTTACCATAGTTTTTGGACTAAAATGTTACCCTCCCTCTCCTTCTTAAGTTATATTATTCTAACCCATAAAATCACCCCGTACACCCAAAAAAATGCAAATGCAAGTGGAATGATCGTGATGACCTAGTTTCCCTTGTTGGTCCAAGCTTCAAAGACAAAAAATTGATAGAAGCATTAAAAGGTAAAAGACTTTCAAACACGCACAAACAATCATTGTGCTTCATTTGGTTTGTACATAATATTTTTTGGGCGAGAGACATTAACGACAACATACCACTTGGTTTAATAAAGCTCTTCGAGGATCTTATGGTATTTAACAACTATCCTTAGGGTTATAAAAGCTTCAAAATGACTGTCAAATATTTGTTGACTCTATTAATGCCAAAGATAGTCAACTTGTATGGCTTTCCATGGGCTTTCATGGTAAATATTTATTTTATTATGATATGATTCATTTTTTATTCAATAATTCTTTTGATTTATTAGAATTATTTTATAGGCTTGGGCGTTTGAAGCCATTCCTTATTTGAGACAACAAGTGAAATACCAGGAAGAGGTTTTTTGTCCAAGAATCTTGAGATGGTTGTCAGCCAAAAATGATAAAAATAAAAATTTCTTGATCTCTTCAACCCCCCGAAGGATGCAGTAAGTCTAATTCTAATTAATTTTATATTTTAATTAATGATATTTTTGAATTACCTAATCATCATTCTAATATGTGTACTGATTTATGTTAGATTGTGCATCTTGTTCCGACCAATCAAAATTTGAAGATGTTATTTTTTACTTACTTTATGGTCTTTGCAAACTTTATCGGACCCTAAGGTCATTGATAGAATAAAAATAGAATTATTTGGAGCAACAACCATCACAAGAAAAATAATTTTGGAGGGTGGGATTGTTGTTATTGATGGTGGTAGTGGTAGTAGAGCTGTTGGTGGTGGTAGTGGTGATGCTGTTGGGGATAATGATGCTCCCCTTACAGTTTTTAAAACAAACCATTATGAGTATGATCATATTAATTATATAGATTTTGCCCCTTCTAGCAAATGTTTTGCATGCAAATGTCAAGACTGTAAGGCGAAACATGATGTATTGATTAATGCTATTAATACATTAACTTCTTTTGTAAAGGAATTGACATCTAAGAGGAGTGTCATTCCATAAAATAGGATTTCATATCCTTTCACTCCATTAGAGATTAAGGCTAAGAGGAGAAGGAAAGTAATTTTCAAGGCATTATCAAGCATCCAAAAAAGTGAAATTGCAACTTCATTGTCTTTGTGTTGCACTATTGAGCAATGTACAAGGCCTACAGGACAGACGCATGAGCTAACGAAGGTGAATATATAAAATTTATTCCAACTAACAAACAGACACATATCTATTTCAATGGATGACACATCTGCTGAAAATTATCAAATAGATATACGCATCTGTTGCAACAGTTGACTAACCTGTTCCATCAGATGCAATATCTGTTTCAACATATGTCTCATCTATTTTATAAAATCAAAAAACTCTACGTACTAGTTTTACTTGTACCAACAGATGACCTATCTGTTGTAACAGATGGTTATTTATTGGGACAAATTAAATCAAAGCTTCTTACTATTTTAGTTTTTTCAAACAGATGAGTCATATGTTGTAACGTATGGTTCATCCATTGGAAATTATAATACAAATCTTCCTCATGTTTTAGTTTTTCCCAACAGATGATCCATATGTCGCAATAGAAAGATAATTTGTTTGCTAAATAGAGGAGTTATCCTTTTTTATTTTTTTGGATCTCCGTGAATAGCTTTGATAATTCTATCTTTCTAGGTTGATGTCACAGTAGAAGCTACTACTGAAAACCATTGATAATATGCTACTTTTTTTTATGGAAATATGGAGTAACAAAAGTGTAGAAACTGTACGCCAATGACATTAAAGATCCACGACAAACTTGAATTTTATAGCACCAGATGAAGAACAACTTATCCATATTGAGTAGATCTGTATAGCTTGATTCTATCGAAGTAATAACCTTACCCCTCCTTAGGAATTGTTGACGTCAAAACTTAAATTGTTAATGTATTTATTGAGATTTGTACCCATGACAATTTTTTTATATTTCATTTATTTGTTGATTTATTTCATTTAATTTCTAAAGGCTTCAATTTATTTTATTTTGTATATAAATTTTATTTTATCCTTAGATTTGAACTTATTAATTGATATGGAATACTAGATTAAAATATTACAACAGATAAGGTATCTGTTGCAATAGACAAAATATCTGTTAGAAAATATAAAAAAGATTTAGGCATATGTTGCAACATGTAGGTCATCTATTGGAAATTATCAAATAGGTCTTCCCACTATTGCAACTAATAGACTTAGATAGAAACATTGACATAATGTAATAAATGACTAACCTATTGTAACAGATAAACTATCTATCAGAACAGATAGAATATCTGTTACAACAAATAGACAATATATTGTATTAAAAAAATATCCAACTTTCATTAGACAATAAAAATTGCCACTACATGTATAGTGAAGTGGCTTGAAATAAAAAAGACGGAACCCATCGACAGGCACCTAAAGTTGCAGCGATCTTTTACTTTGGCACCTCAAGTAGACAGTGTTCATTTTAAACACCTAAATAGACATCAAATGTGTCAGTTTGGAAATTTTTGTCCTGTTGGCGGCTCGCATGTAATTCACGCAGCCAAGGCACATTGAAACCTCATTTTTGCTGACTTGGCGTTTGATTTGGCCCCCAACGATTTTTTCCCCTATTGCCTTATATATTCATCTTTTTCCTAAAATTTAACTCTAAATTCCCAAATTCTCTTCTTAATATTTTTTTCTCTATCTAAATTCTTCAAATTATTTGTATTTAGTTTTTCTTCATTTTTTTTCAACTGAGCTTGACAATGTTGAACTCATCTTCCACTGTTTATTTATAAAAATTTTAAATGTTGTAAGTATGGTCATGAAACTCTATTAAAGACTTCTTGGGCTCAACAAAATCTAGGTCGTAGGTTTTTTACTTGTAAGATTTCAAAGGTTATATTTTTTATTTAATTAGTTGATTAATTATTGACTTGTAATTATTTTGTAATTGTGGTCTTGTATTTATAGAAATTGAGTGGATGTGATTACTTTGATTGGTATGAAAAATGACACCCTTCACAATCAAATCGTGTAATCTGGGATTTGTTGAAGAAAGTTAAGGCTTTTGAAGAGAAACAAAATAGAGCAGGAAGATACTACATTATTAATATTATTGCTATTGGTTTGGTGTTGTTGGGCACATGGATATTTAAGCCTAATTGTTGAAATTTTCTAGTAGTGTATTTGCTACTAATTTGACGTTGTTGAGTACACAGATATTCAAGCGTAATTGCTACACTTTTCAACGTATAATTGCTACTAGTGTGATGTACCAAAATTGTTGGTTTTCATAATGGTTTAGTTGTATTGTATTGATGATGGTTTATTTTATTTTGTCTATAAATTTTATTTTATCTTTAGATTTGAACTTATTAATTGAAATATAATACTAGATTCAAATATTGTACCAGATAAGGTATCTGTTGCAACACATGAAATATCTATTGGAAAATATCAAACAGATTTAGACATATGTTGCAACATGTAGGTCATCTGTTGGAAATTATCAAACAGATCTTCCCACTATTGCAATAGATAAACTATCTGTCTTACCAGATAGAATATTTATTACAACAGATAGACAATCTGTTGCATTATAAAAATTTAACTTTCATCAGACAAAAAAAATTGACAATACATGTAAAGTGAAGTGACTTGAAATAAAAAATTGTTATGGTGTTTGCGTTTCTACATCTATTCTTTATACACAGGCTCTAAGCGTCCAGTTAGTACCCCATAAGCCTAGACCTATTGCATGTTTTCCACAGTATTGTCACATAAAAAGGTTGTTAGCTCAACTATTTCTATACTGGTCAACAAATATTTGATGTGTGCAAGTGCGTACGACCTGCAAACAACAACTGTTTCATTTTTTGGAAGGTCTATGTCCTTATTTTGACCTTCAAAATCCCATGATTGCTTCCTTAACACTTCTGCTGGAAAATCATCCCTCAGTTTACTCTGCCTCAACATTTGGGGAATAAATCAGACAGTGGCTGCACGTGGGTAAAAATATTGGCCTTGTTGAGGACAGGTAAGTTGCAGTCTTCTTACCTTAATATTTCCCTCCTTAAATAGTATCTCAACAGCCAAATAATGTATGACGTCCACATTCATGACTGCAAGAATTCTCTTTGCCTTAGTCCAGTTATTGCCGTGTAGATATGCTATCTCTCACTAACATATTTAATCATGGAACCCAGAAACTAATAAATCAAATCCCAGGCCATCGGGAGTTGACACTAGCTTAGTGAGATGATCATACCTATCTTTGAAAATCTTATAGAAGTTGAGGTCCATTATCCTATCAGCAGCATCATAAGCTTCCGATTAGGCTAATTGCCTACCCCTAATGGGGAAAAGAATTTCTTCAATATACTATGATATAAGAAGTCAATTTTTAAATAGGTTAGTAATTGTAAAAAAGTAAAACATAGTGGAAAGGTGCAACGGATGGTTCATCTATTGCAGAGGGTTCTCTAAATCTGTTCACAGATTACCCATCTAACACAACTTATGCCACAGATAGGCAATATGTTGCAATAGAACCACCACCAGTTGCACCAAAAAACCCAGTTGTTTCAATAGATGAAACATCCATTGCGTATCTTCTTCTTCATGGAGTAGATTAGAAGGCTAGGTTAGGAAAAGTAAACTTACTTTGTCCACATACCGCGTAGCCATATCTGTCATACTACTAAAGTCTTAGGCAGAAAAGGTATGCATGGGATAATCTTGTATGCCTTGCTTATCATTCTTGGCACATCGCAGATCCTTCTTCTCTTTGGTACCAAGTTCCACATATATGTCCACCTTCTTCAATGGCTCCTGAACTTCAACAACTTTTGGAGAAAGGAGTTGTAATTCTTTTTTATTTTTGATTAGACAGTAATTGACTAATTGTTCTTATCTTCCTCCTAACCACCACTGTAGGAGTGTATGGATTCCTTACCTCCTTGGATGGTATGACACCCTTCTTGGATTTCAATTTCTTGATATCTTTAGAATTAGCCTCTACTTTTTAAAAAAGTTTATCCTGTCTATCCTTTTTCCCTTCATATTTGCAACGAGAACATGAGGGTGAAGAGGGGTGAAAGAGACTACTGTAAGGGTAGGAGGGACCGATGTAAGGGTGAGAGAGACCTGTGTAAGGTGAGAGGGACCTATAAAAGGGGTGCTTTCAAAAAAATTTAATTTTTCTTAAGCATCAACATGCTCATCATCATGATTCACAGTAGTAGGTTGGTCATAAAAAGCCTTAACGTTAGGTTGACCTTACCTAACTGTTCTTTTTATGGTCATTGCTCCAACCAATTCCTTCTTTATTAACTCCACCGTTGGGTATTATATTGTATCAATAAAACCTAGAGTAATAAAAAAAGTCATCCCCAACTCCTACTCAGTAGGCACGATCCATGGATGCACAACCTATAAAAAAAAGATAGATATATTTAAATCATAAAATAATTTACAGTCAGTTGGGTTACATGTTAACACAGACAACTTATGCAACAGATGATTTTTTTGTCCCAAAAAATGATCTGTCTGTCACAACAGATTAACAATAAGTTGTACCAAATACAATTATTTCCCCAGTTGCAGTAGATGGGTAATCTATTACAATAGATAGAACATTTATTTCGATATCTTTGTTTGATTTAAAATAGTTTACTTGAAAGAAGACGTACTGCATCATTTGGAGGGTTAAAGAGATCAACCTCCTTAATTCTTGTGTTGCTCTTTGCAGCCAATCACCTAAGGATCCTTGGATGAGAAACCTCATCCGGGTAATCCTTGGCCTATTTTCAAATGGGAGGAATGGATTCAAATGCCCAAACCTAAAAAATATAAACAAGAAGCAAGCAAAAAAAAGTCATAATAATTATTCAATATAAATTAATGGATGTGTAAACAAATAGTGATTAAATCTACCGTGTAAGCCTGAGAAAATCTGTATAATGTAATCGTCTTTGGGGATAGCTTTATCAGTAAATATTTGATAGTCAAGTTATAGTTGTCATATCCCAGGGATAATTATTGAATTTCCTAAAATCCTTAGCAAGCTTCAACAAATCATCTTCTATGACTTTGTTGACGTCTCTTGCCAATATAATGGAATGCGCAAACCAAACTAAGCACAATTTCTCCTTGTACATCTTTGATATGTTTTTATCCATCAAATATTTTAAAAAGTTATCAACTTTGTACCCACATCCAGGAATGTCCAACAACCTATCTATTTTTTCTTGCATCTATTGGTTTTGGTAGGTGGTCGCTAGGACAATGTCTTCCCTCTATTTAATGGTAGTGGTTTGGCTGTCCTACTTGCCTTGGACCATTTGCGGGATGATTCCTTGATCAGAGCTTCTTCTGGATGATTGTATCTCAAGCCTATCACTATAGAAAACTCTTTCAATCCAAAACAAACTGGCATGCCCCAATAGTTGATCCAGATTTTATCTATTTTTTCTCCCTCCTTTGAATATTTATCATCCCCCACGTACTTGATTCTGCGCTTGAGAAGACCATGTACCATGGTCATTTGGAAACAACCAGTGTGGTCCTTAGGCAACTTAAGACAGTGTTCAAAACAGCTCTTCTTAAAAAGTTCGTCTATGTGTTCATTCTTCATAGTTTTTCTAAAGTCATCAAAAGGTTTCCCCAACTGACATTTGAGTACAAAATCACCAGTTAGTTCTGTAGGGTCATCTATCAATATCATAACTTGAAACATGTCAATACTAATAGTTTTGACAGCCTCATACTAGGATTTTAATATTAATTCACCACCATTGGTGTTGCATTATCAATATGTTGATAATCATCCTCTTTCTTACTTTCTTCTTCCTCCTCCTCTTATTTATCTTCTTCTTCCTCCTCACTTTTATTTTCCTCATCACCATCTACAGACCCCTGTCCACCTCTCTCAATATTAGTTTTATATCTTTTCTTAACTTTACTTTTCCTGACTGAGATTGTTCTGGAAGCTCCTTCTAATCCATCTGTACTCTAATCTTTTTGTTAAGTGGTCAAAAGTTGATCCACTTTCACTTTCACTTTCACTTTCTTTTCTTTTGGGAGACAATGTTTACCTATAAACATAAGAAAAACAAAAAATACATTACAATTGATGTATGCATAAATTTTAAAAAATACATTACAAACACCACCAATACCGACACCCCCAACAGCCACCATAAACACTACCAACCAATGCCACAAACACCACCACAAACAGCCACCATAAACACTATAAACCAATGCGATAACACCACCACCAACAGCCACCACAAACACCACCAGTGCCACCATGATGACCACCGATACCACCAACACCACAACTAATGCCACCACCAACAACCACCAATAATACCACAAATACTATCCAACAATACCACAATAATCAACAGACACTGCGATAAGAACTAGAGATTTCTTGGGTTCTTCCTATGATTTTAGCATCAAAACTCAAAATTGTTAAACCATTCTTGAAGATAATACAACTAAAATTCTTATTTCTTATCATTAACTAAAAAGGCCTAATTATTAGAAAAAGGAATAAATGTAGAACTCTTCTCGAACTCTGTTACCTACAAAGATAGAGAAAATGATGGATACAAGCAAGAATAAAGTTTTAAATAACAAAAAAATTGTCGGAAATGGTAAAAAAAATGATCTGTTGTGAAGGGTTAAGCAATATGTTGAGTAGTTGTTGTTTGTATTATTGAGAGAGAAAAAAAAGAGAACTCGAGATTTGAAATTATGAAACATTTTTCTCATAAATGTATGATTTTTATGGGTTGATTTGTATTTTGGAAAAGAACGACAAGTTTTGAAAATGTTAATTCGGTCTAAATAATCTGCTCATCCCTAGTTGTATCTAAATCAATTGAGGAGAATTTCAAATAATAAGATAATATGAATCGTTTCAACTCAAATTGGTTATTGACGAGTCAGGTCAGGAGGAGTGCAATACCAACACACGCAATATAGTTGACCTATCAACCCACCCCTAGCGGTAGCTAATCAATTAAAGTATATCAAATAATAAGCTAATATGAATCATTTTAATTCAGATTGATCAATCGATGAGTCCGGTCAGGAGGAGTGCAATACCAATATCGTGCAATATAGTTGACCCTATCAACTTTTCCCAAGTTGTAGCTAAATCAATTGAGGTATCTCAAATAATAAGCTAATATGAATAGTTTTAACTAAAATTGGTCGATTGATGAGTTGGGTCAGGAGGAGCGCAATACCAACATCACGCAATATAGTTGACCCTATCAACTCATCCTTAGTAGTAGCTAAATCAATTGAGGTGTCTCAAATAGTAAGCTAATATGAATTGTTTCAATTTAGATTGATTGATTGATAATTCTAGTCAGGAGGAGCACAATACCAACATCACGCAATATAGTTGACCCTATCAACTCATCCCTGGTTGTAGCTAAATCAATTGACATATCTCAAATAATAAACTAATATGAATTATATCAACTTAGATTGGTTGATTGACGAGTTAGGTTAGGAGGAGTGCAATACCAATATCAGGCAATATATTGACCTTATCAACTCATCCCTTGTTATAGCTAAATCAATTGAGGCATCTCAAATAAAAAGCTAATATAAATCATTTTAACTCATATTGATCGATTGATGAGTTAGGTCAGGAGAAGCACAATACCAACATCACGCAATATAGTTGATCCTATCAACTTATCCCTAGTTGTAGCCAAATTAATTGAGGTATCTCAAATAATAAGCTAACATGAATTGTTTCAACTCAGATTGATTGATTGATGAGTCAGTTCAGGAGGAGCACAATACCAACATCAGGCAATATAGTTGACCCTATCAATTCATCCTTAGTTGTAGCTAAATCAATTGGGTATTTCAAATAATAAGCTAATATAAATTGTTTCAACTTAGATTGGTCGATTGATGAGTTGATTCAGGAGGAGCACAATATTAATATCACATAATATAGTTGACCCTATCAACTCATCCCTAGTTGTAGCTAAATCAATTGAGGTATCTCAAATAATAAGCTAATATGGATTATTTCAACTCATATTGATCAATTAACGAGTCTGGTCAGGAGTAGCGCAATACCATCATCATGTAATATAGTTAACCCAATCAAATCATCCCTAGTTATAGCTAAATCAATTGAGGTATTTCAAATAATAAGATAATATGAATCAATTCAACTCAGATTGGTCAATTGACGAGCTAGGTTAGGAGGAGCGCAATACTAACATCAGGCAATATAGTTGAGCCTATAAACTCATCCCTATTTGTAGCTAAATCAATTGAGGTATCTCAAATAATAAGCTAATATGAATCATTTTAACTCAGATTGATCGATTGGCGAGTCAGGTTGGAGCGCAATACCAATATCACGCAATATAGTTGAACCTATCAACTCATCCCTAGTCGTAGCTAAATCTATTGAGGTATCTTACATAATAAGCTAATATGAATTATTTCAACTCATATTGGCCTATTGATTAGTCCGATCAAAAGGAGTGCAATACCAATATCACTTAATATAGTTGACCCTATCAACTTATCCCTAGTTATAGTAAATTAATTAAGGTATTTCAAATAATAAGCTAATATGAATCATTTAAACTCAGATTAATCGATTGACGAGTCAGGTCAGGAGGAGCATAATACCAATATCACGTAATATAGTTGACCCTATCAACTCATAGTTGTATCTAAATCAATTGAAGTTGTAGTTAAACATACGACTTAATTGAAATTATATAAAAACAAATATTCAACCTAGTTCAATAAATGACTTATTTGTTGGAATTTATCAAACAGATTATTAAATCTATTGCAACATATAACCTATCTATTATAAATTATCAAATTAATGTTGGTATGTTGTGACAGATGACTGGGCCATTGGAAATTTTCAAATGGAAATTGTCATCTATTACAAAAATGACTTATATACTGTTAGATTTTTTTTATTTTATAGCAATTTTCTGTCCAAGATAAAATACTAAGGTGGTAAAAAATATTACTTAGATAACTCAAAAATCTCCTCCTTGAGTAGTCTTATCTTGTCTTTTCAATATCACCGTCACCTCATTCCTTAATTAATATTTAAAACCCATATCAAGAATTCTCTGTCCTTAATCCACAAATTAACTTAACTCATCTCTTTTTTTTTCTTTTAAAATTCTCTTTCTCTCTTTTTTAGGGTAATTAGAACTGTCTCATTTTTCCTCTCATTTCTTTCCTCTTTTGCATGAGGATCCTTTTGGATCTCAGTCGATCAATATCTTTTCTCGACTTAAATAGTTGTTCTGATCCCCTTGCATTTTTGACATTGCAGGTATGGTTCACTATTGCTTTATTTTTCTCGTCTTCTTCTTTATATGTTATTTAAATTAGATATTTACATCTGTTGTTTTTACTAATTTACCCATTACCTGTATCCTATTTATTGAGAAAATTAAAGGAAAGGTGAATTTTAAGTCTTGAATGAACGAACCATTTTTTTAATTAAAATATGCAAAAAAAAGTCATCTATTGGGAGATCTTAAAAAGCGTTATTGTCAGTATCATTTATTTTATATCTTTTGTTTATTCCTTTTTTGGTGTTGTTGGTGTTGGGGTGTTGGTGTTGTTGGACCATGTGGTGTTTGTGTTATTCATGGTGTTGGAACATATTGTGTTTTTCATTATTGTTGATGTTGTTGGTGGTGTTGCAATAGTTTCCTCAACTGTTGTGACTGATGAATTAGCTGTTGGAATAGATAGAGCTACTGTTGAAAGAAATCAAACCGGTAGCAAGGCTAGCTTGATTTATTCCAATAGATGACCCATCTATTGTAACATTTCAGCCATCTATTAAAATAGATTTATCGCTTGTTGTAACAGATGACTCATCTATTGAACAGATGGAGAATCTGTTGCACCAGATGGGTCCTTTGTTGCAACACTTGTTGTAATGTGTTGTATTCATTTAATTTTGTGTTACCCTTTTATAATGTTCTTTTTAATCTTCTCTTGTTGACATCAAATATTTTTCTCTTGTTTGCAGATAAAAGAAAGAAAAAGTGGATTAACTTTTGCTCGACCAACATTAAAGGCTAGAGTAAAGATGGGTTTGGAGGAATAAGCTGCTTGTAGATGGAACCACCTCATACGTGGGAGGTATATATTACTGATGAACCTATCATGAAAACACACATCCAATACAATAATTTTGTGAATATCGGTTCTTTACCTATTAGGCATTAATCTTTCAAACAAGATATGGAATTTTACAGTTAAGATTATTAGGTTCGAACCGGTAAGGCTGAGGGACCAAGTAGGTGGTATCGATACCCTGTTATAATTTAATGATGATTTTCTCATGTTTATGCCTCAAACTTGGAGAAGGGTTCAAGTTTTTTATGGCAGTGTAGACATTCAAATTGTGATTGGGCTGATTTTAAGGGTTCAATGGACTTTTGAAAGGCCTCCGAATCCTCGCACTGCTGCAAACAAGAGTGGAAAACCAATAGTTATTGCCCTGATCCAAATTTATATAGATGGGTCACTTGAGGAGACTATTATAAACAGAAGGTACTTGGGAGAATACCTGTGTAGGAAGGGGATGTGGAGAAGACCATATATCAACTCAGACCTTATTAAAGAAGAAACACAGGGTATAAAGGAACGTGTAATGAATCTGGCTGATGAAATTGACATGAAAAATGAAAAAATTGAATGAGATGCAAATGTGAAAGCGTATCTAAAAATGAAAATCCATCAGTCCATTATGAAAATAAAAATGCTTAAGTGGACTAGAGTTGTGCACTTGATTAGGGGACTGCAACTAGCTAGCGTGTCCTGAATAAAGACCTACAAAATGTAGGACCAGAACTTTAAGGTTGTAGCTTTGCGAGCACCGATGGTGGTAAGATTGTCAATCAGGAACAAAAACTGAACCAACAACTCCTGAAGTAAAAATAAGGGATCAAGCCAAAGTGGTAATTTCTGAAGTTAAACTTGCATCCAGGTCTTTTTCTAGTGGTTCTAGTTTGGTCAAAGGCAGTGGAAACAACAATGCATGGGATTTTTTCCCAACTTCAGACCTTTTGACCTGATCAGAACCATAAACAAAAGGCATGGGATACAAGTTAGACTTCAGAAATTGATGCCTTCGCTTTCCTTATTTTTACTTTTGGAGTTATTGGTTTAGGTTTCTTTCTTGACTGAAAATCTTACCAATACACTGTGCTCATCAAGCTGCTTTCTTAGAGTTCTGATGCTGCTCTTTGTGGATCTTTATTGAGACCACGCTTGGTTGTCGCAGTCCCTAGTAAAGTGTCTAGCCCCAGTCCTCTTTAACACTTTTCTTTTTTAAGAATGACTGACGGATTTTAATATTTGGATACACTTTCACATTTGCAGCTCATTCAGTTTTTTCATCTTTCAACTAGATTTCATTGGCCAGATTGGCTAGAAGTTCCTTACTTGCTTCCCCGTGTTTCCTCTTAAACAAGGTCTGAGATGATATATCATCTTCTCCCCCTTTTCTTTCTCGTATAGTTATTTTTGTAAGCACCTTCTTCTGTATAATATTCTTCTCGAGCAACCCATCCATATAAATTTGGACTAGGGCAATAACTATTGCTTTTCCATTCTTGTTTACAATAGTGTGAGGCTTCGGAGGACTTTTAAAAGTCCATTGAAAACTTAAAATTATTCCAGTCACTATTTGAATGTATACACTATCACCAAGAACTTGAACCCTTCTCCAAACTTGACGCATAAACATGAGTAAAACCATCATTAAATTGTAATAGGGTATCGACACCACCTTCTTGGAACCCTTCGGCCTTATCAGTTTGCACCTATTAAACTAAACTATAAAATGCAGGATCTTATTTAAAGGATCAATGTCTAATCGATTAAAAACTGCATTCATAAAATCAAAGTACTTTATGTGTGTCTATCATGAAAGCCTGATCAATATTACATACAAACTATGCATGAAAGTGGATCCATTCATCTGTACGCATCTTATTCTTCTTACCCCATCGTTAAGTAGTGTACAAGAATACGGAGACTCAAAGGGTAACCATCTTCAATGTTAGAGGACTACATACCTGTCAAGAAAAAACATGTGCTACAAGTTGTGACTTTTCACCTTTTTTATTTTTAAATCTATTTTCTTATTTTATATAATAAAATAGTCACCGATTTAGATTAATTAAGGTATGTGATGACTACTAAAAAGGAGGTGAATAATCATGACTTTTTGTATAATACATTAAAGCAAGTGATGAATCAAATTCCTCATCGGTTACAACTGATGAATCAACTATTAGAAAAAATCAAAACATCTCCTCTAACAGATGGTCTATTTGTCGCAATAGATAATCCAATGTTTCAACAGATGTTTTATCTATTGCACATACAGGCCATCTATTGCACTAAATGGCAAATTTGTTGTGATAGTGGGTTATCTATTATGACAGATGGATGATTTATTGTAACAACTTAATAATAGTGGTTGTTATTAAGAGAGAAACCATTTTGAAAAGGTGATAAATTTGAATGTAGAAGAAAATATCATGACTTTTCACAGAAAAAAAAGTCAGCAGTTTGAAACATCATACCTTTTTGCGTAACACATTCAGATTCAATCCTCTATAAATAGGCCCCTTCTTAATCTTCATTCTACTCTATTTTATTTATTTTTTGAATTTTGTCTTTTCATATTACATCTTCAACCACTTCTGTTCAAAGAGCGAATTCCTTTCTCATTGAGGTAAGTTTTTTTTTTGTGTGTAAATCAACCAGTTGGTAGTATATGTTGTATTTTATTCGCACTCTTTTATTTATATTTATGTTTATGTTTTTTGTTAATTCATAAATGTTTTAGATATGGCTGATCCTATTTGGGACATTTCTATTCTGCACGATACCGTGCAGGAACTTTAAATGAAGGTTAATGACCTGTTGAAGGAGTTGGTTACCGTGAGAGCAAGGATGTTCAGAGAGATGCAGAGGCTGATGAAGACCCTATTACTGCCGGTTGATAATTGGCCGGCTTACAATATTAATAATGATGATGATAATAATAATAATAATTAGAATGTGTTTTTTCTTTTAACATATGTATTTTAATTTTTCTATATCGGATCTATACCTAATGTATTTTATTTTTCGTTTAGTGAAAACTTTAGTTTTGGTTGACTTTGACTTTTTAATTCTTATTTAATTTTTATTCTGTTCATTTCTTCTTCTCAACAAATATGTCGATGGTTAGAGGTAAGGAGCAATTTTGAATCCAGTATCAATAGAAAGAGTTTGGAGTTCTTTCAACACATGGACCATCTATTGAAATAGATTGGTCATCGATTGGGTTTCTATCAGTATATTATCTATCTATTACAATAGATTGGTCATCTGTTGGAGAAAAACACTCCAGTTTGATGAACTATACTGTGTTCTTCCAGCTAATGTGCATCTATTGCAACAGATAGGTAAGCTGTTGAAAATTATTTTATGGTCTATTGTATTTAGTTCCTATTTTGCCTCTTTATATTGATGGACAAGTTATTAAAAAACATATTTTATATAATAAATGATAACATTTACATTCACAACAATTAGTTAAATATATAAAAGTCCATAACAAACAACAATACAAGTTTTTGCTATTACAATGATCATGGTTGATTACGATTCGAGCATGTAGTTCTTTTGTGGCCAGCGTTCTTACACATGGAGCACTTGTTTCTTCTTGATAGAAATGATTCTCTGACTCCATGCCTCCTCTTATATGGCCTTCTTTTTTGTTTGGTAGTGCTTGGGTCAATATATGGAGGAATATTAATACTCCCAAAAGCTCTATAGGAATAACTTAAGATTCTTTGGGAGACACCGAAGTAATATTCTCACTATATGCCATTGTATATATTTCCACCAAATAATATAGAGAGGAGTACTCATAAATTTTAGTTCTATATTTTGCGCTGAATTGGGATTCAAGCACTGTCATAACATGTGGACAGGGTATTTTGTCCAAGTCTAAAACTTTACACGTACAAGATCTTGTTTGAAGATCGACTGTGGCAACATCACCATAACCGTTGATACTGAACTTGTAATATGCTATTTGATGAGAAAATAACCTATTCCCCAGACTAATGTTCATTGATATTATTTTTTCCGCTTCTAGAACAAATTGTGTTCCTGCATTGTCGAACATCATATGCCTTTCATGAAAAAAATTTCCATACTTCTCATTTATTTTATCAAACAGAGCCACGATGGGAAATTCTCTTTCATTGCCAAATAATGAATTCACCAATTCAGCTATATTTGACATGATAATATTGTACCTATACACAAGAATCCCTAAGTAAGACATCATACTAAACTTGTAACTCAAACAATACATTAAATTTATAAAAATATACCTATTTGCCAGACAAAATGCTCAGCTCCATCTCTTGAAACTGATACATATGAGATGTTCTGCTGCCTTCGGGATGCATATCCACTATTTGATTGAAATGGTATAAAAATTCCTCTCTACTATATGCTTTAGCTGCTCTATAAAAAAAATGTCATGACCCTTTGGTTGTGAAAGTTGTTCCGAATGTTATCTCAAAGATGCTTCATGTAACAATCAAAGTAAGTTGAAGTGTAGAAAATTGAACCCATCTTTGGAATACTTGGATGTCTATCCAAAATAAAATACAACTGTTCAGTATCTTCAACGTAACTTCACACCTGTTCAAAAAAATATTCATAAAAGGCATCACATTCCTTGTCCGCTATACAAAAAGCAATAGAAAAGATCTGATTCCCTGCATCCTGTGCCTCCGCCGCTAGAAAAACTCCATTATACCTGCTCCTCAAGAAGGTCTCATTGACGGCTATGACTTTTCTCAAATGTTAAAAAACTTGAATCCAGGCACCATAGGATACAAAAAGTACTTGAACCTTCCATTTTCATTAACATGCAATGTTGTCTTACTTTTGGGATTTTTGGACTCAAGCATGTAATGATAAGCATCAAGGACTGCATACCGTGCTCATGTGTCCCCCTAACCAAGTCCTTGGAAATTCCCATGGCTGTAGATTTCTTCCAATAACTGACCATGACACCCAATTTCATAAGGAGTTGATTGGCCATATCCCTGTAGAAGGGCCTTTTCCATCGGGGAATATATTCTTGAAATATTGATGAGGACCTTTGCCATGGAATGATGATTTTTTCCCAAAATATGCTCCAACCCACATGTGTGATACTTTTCATGTTCATGAATGACAAATCTGTCAGAACTTAAATACTTTACTACTCCCAACCACTACTTGCAGTTCGGATTAGCGCATCTGAAGTAAAAGACTTTGCTTGAATTAATCACCTTCATTATTATTAATCTTTTTTCAAGCAAGCAATAAATAAAGAAGTAGATATTCCATCCTTATCCTTGAATGACATTTCTTTGTAAAAGTCGGTCTCATCATCTTAACGATTGCCAAATTGTGTCGATTGAGAAGAACTGCCCACCATATTGCTCACAGTAATGGGCGTAGATGTTTGACCATTATTTGGAATAGTAATATCTTGATCATCCAATTATTATCAAAGATGTGTTTGAAAGACCCAAGAATTGCAAAAAATTTTGGTTGATTGGCGATGGTCATGATATGTGTTATGTTGTATCCTTGTTGTGTGTTGTTTTTAACTTGTGTAAAGGTTTAAGTAATGCATGTTGATATGTTAACTTGTGTATATGCTTGATTTACCCTTTCTTCATGGACAAATGATCCCAAGTGGGGAAGAAGTGAAGCACCTAGGACCTTTTGGTCATTTCCCTTGCCTAAAACCAAGGACTTTTTGGTCATTTTCCTTGCCTAAAACCCTAAAACCTCTCTATATATAAGCCATAGTATCCTCTTAAGTCTTTATTTGCAAGACTTAAACATTCCAAAACACTCTAAAGTCTCTTAGAAGCAAGATTAGAGGTTAGGGTTTGAAGGTGTTCATCTTGTAGCAAGAAAGAGAGTCAAGATTGTTGGTGCGTCATCTTGTTTAAGGCATGTATATCTTATCCTCTTTAAATAAATCTAAACCCATGTATTTCATACTTGTATTATTAAGTGTACATGATTGTTTTGAATTAAATGAAAAAGATTTTGTTACCTAATAATGAATAATGTTGAATCTTGCTTATATTTGTGTTGATACATGTTATGGATGGTAGATTGCATATTTGGGTGCTTGTTGTATGTTTTTTAAAATGAGTGTCTTGATTAACCCTAGTTCTAATGATTTCTACCATGAAAATGATCTTGTTAAAAGTATGCACACAAGCTGTTTGTGAAAATATCAAAGTAAAATGACTAGCTACATGTTGATAGTATATCGAGTTAGAGAAATGGCCCAAATGAGTATGATCGATTGATAAATGATGTTGGAAAAGTATTTTGAGCCATGTGTGGTGTACAAGATGATATTTTTGGGTTAATAACTAATAATGAGTTAAAACCCTAAGCATGAAAATGGACTTGACGTGTGTGTTGGGCCTAAATATGATAAGAAGGTGGCGTAATATTTCTAATGAAAAGTGAATAGTTTAGGTGGGTCATGATGACCATTACATAAAATGTGTGATGAAATAAGTTAAGGCATTGGCCTGTTGAAAGGGGTTGAATAGTGAAGGCCCTCATGAGGGCCATATGATCATGTAAAGTGTTGAATTTAGCTAAATATGTTAAAGCCCTTATGTGTGGAATTGAATGCATGTGAATGCTTGGTAAATGGTCGGTAAAGGTCTTGTAGGACACATGATGACTAAATGCATATCCTTGATGATTGGTTTACTAAATAATCATAGTCCCCAAAGTATGAACTCGAATTGTGTTTGAATAAAAGGTGTGTATAAGATTAATAAGTATGAATGATTGTTGGTAGGAGTCTAAAGGACCATAAATGAACTTGCATTGTGTTATAAACTAGTGCCTTAGTCCTAACCATGTGAGCAATGGCCAAAGGGCCGGTAGAGATCATTTGATGGTCTATGGTGTTGATGTGTAGGCTTGATGTCTTGAATACCTCGAGATGGGTTAAGTTCCTATGTGATGAATTAATTGGGTGTTAGTATGTGTGTAGAGATATGTTGGTTTATGGTCTATGTCTGCTTACCATATAAGTTGTGTTGGTTTGTGGTCCAAGTCCACTTACCATAAAAGGTGTATTGGTTTGTGGTCCAAGTCCGCTTGCAATAAATGGTGTATTGGTTTGTGGTCCAAGTCCGCTTACCATATAAGGAGTGTTGGTTTGTGGTCCAAGTCTGCTTACCATATAATCTATGTTGGTTTATGGTCCAAGTCTACTTACCATATAAGGCATGTTGGTTGGTGGTCCAAGTCCCCTTATCATATAAGGCGTGTTGGTTTGTGGTCCAAGTTTGCTTACTGATAATGCTCAACTCACTCTCATAATTGAGGGGTGAGGCGGTCATTGTAAAGTAACCCAATTTGAATTTAGCTTGAATCTCAAGGAGTGAATTATAGACTTCAAGCACTATCGGTGGTTAAATTACTATGATATTACCCAAAATGATAACAAAACTTACATGAAAAATAAAATGCGGGATTTGTTTGGGAACTTTTGTACGATCTTTTGCAAATGATCACGAGATAACATTTTTGTTTTAAGCAACAATGTTGGGGGAAATCTTGGGAATATGTCTACCTAAAGGTAAAAAGTATGTGGGTTAATGATGGTTTAGCATGAAATTTAGTTGTTAACTAAAGGATGGGCTAGGTCAATGGTCATTGTGGTCAATCGTTTAATAAAACCACAATGATTTCACTCGTTGGCTCTTTCGAGCACCTAACAAGTGTGAAATTCATAATCATCCAAAACTTTAATAAAGCATCCCTATTGCTAGGATGATTCTCTTGACGTGATTTTCACTCCTAATATACTTATTTCTAAGATTGCAAGGGGGAGAAAACCATAGGCTTAATTATCCACCATTGCCTTGTCCCCCTATTACCCTTTATCAAGGATGTTTTGGGTTACCTTATATTCACCTCCATCCCTCTTTCGAGGATGATATAGGATTTCTAGAGTTTGGGGTTTTCACCTATCAAACCCATTTGGAGATTTGGGGCTTTCACCCATCAAATTCTATCTCATAAGCTCAAGAAATGGTGAAATCCTTACTCAACAACTAATAATCATACAAATAGAACAATACCCACACACAAATTACACTCTAGTTCAACATAATCCCAAAACTAAATTATTTAGCTACTCATGAATAAAGTAAAGAGAAATATACCATAAGGATTATCTAAAGCATTCATTCTTCACAAAAATCCTAAGAAATTTATCCTCCAAAGTTAATTACACACTTCCCCAATTAGGGTTTCAAGTCTAGAATTCAAAGATATCTTATGAGGTAAGCAATACCCAAAGAAGAAAGGGGTTTTGCTTATATATGGTTTGGGATTCATTTAAGTACTTTTATAGATCTACCCCTGGTCATATACCCATGTGGCTGCAATCACGTATGTCTATCCCCAACCGTGCCCATGTGACGGCAGTTATGTGTCGTGACTGTATTGTACTGACCGTCTTAACCGACCGCGACCACGGATTGAGGACCGCAGTTGCGGTAACTGAGGATGATATAGTCCAGGTCTTCAGTTGCACTCTTCTTTGCTTCCTTTTTATCATTTTCAGCTCTAATACATATCTTTTGATCTCCTTAACTCTATGCCTGTAAAGAGTGGATATTAGTGTATTTACTCACGAATATGTCTCATTTATTCATTCAAAACAAAGTAATGTACACGAATGTTGAGTGAGAATGAGTGGTAAAATTACCACTCATCAACACCCCCAACTTAATACCTTTCTTGTCCTCAAGCAACACTAACCCTTATTATAAGACAATTTTATATGTATGCCCTCAATCTATCACTCAATGATCATGATGACTAAAACTTGATTTCTACCACCAAAAGCTTTTTAACGCATGGGAAAATAGGCTTTTAACAACTACCCTCATCACAAAATGAAATAGTGAAGGATGACATAGACTTTGGGAAGCAACTATGTAACAACTACTAACACTCTAAAAATGAATCATATGTTGACTACAATCATGTCATACTTCCTATTATCTCATTGAGCGAAAGATGACAAAATCACCAACCCCAAATAGTTCACATGTCTCCTCACAAGAAAGGGAAAATTCAAACGCCTAGTCACCAAGCATGTTGATACAAGAAAGACCACGGAATGCACAAAAACTACACAAAAATAGTCCAAAAATTGAGAGCAACGTGAGGATCTCTTTGAGTGCTAGTTTCTGTCAACAACAACAACACAAATATCATGAGTTTACAAGGTGTTTTAACACCAAAACAGCAACAATACAACAACAAGAAGATGAAAACAATGAATACAAGTTTCGAATTCAACAAGAACAAATGATTACAAGATACAAACACTAACACAATTGCAAGAAAGGTAAAGATAGATAGTGAGACACAGATTATTACAAAGATTAGGAACTAAAGAGTATATTAAACTCAAAACCCCCTAATGAAAGTAACAATAACACTACACTCTTACGGTGACCGCCAAGGGAATAACTCACCTCAAGATCTACCTTTTCCAAGCAAAGAACAATATTGGCTTTTCCAAGCCCTAAACTACAATGGCTAGTCCAAGCCCTAACTAAGAACTACACTAAGGTGGACTAATCTCAAGAGAGGATTTTTAATGTCTCATATTTTTATCACTAAACAACTAATAAGAAAAGACCTAAAGTATCCTATTTATAGTATCTTACAAAAGGAGACAAAATGACTACACTACCCTTAATAATAGGGGCGGCCATGGAGTGCATTTTGGGCAAACAGAAGTGACAAAAATGTCCTCAATAAAGATTAACGGAAACCGTAAGCCATTAAGTGTCCAAAGCTGTATTCCTCAAGTATTCAATGCTCCAAGCAATCTTCCACTCACGGCCTTGATGTATGGTATGCTCAATGGTAGGCTCAAAACGGGTCCTCCATGCATGTTCTCGTATCGTCGAGGTGACCAAGTCTTAAGCCTCTATGTGTTGGCCTCCAAAGATGTCATCAAAAGATAAGATGGTCATTTGTCCCGTATCATCCTCCCCTTCTTGAAGAGGATTCAACCTCGACTCCCCACCTTTGGAAGACTAAAGAAAGGACAAACAAGCACAACATCCTCATAGCATGAAGGTTAGATTTATATAATAAATAATATTATCATGCCAAGGTGGTACATACTTGAAATATAACCATGAATCCTTTGTGTTGGTCATTAAAATCTTAGTAAAAATGTCACAAAGAAAATGTCTTTGACAAGTTTCAAGAGATAAAGAAACTACAAAGGTCCTAATGGTATCTCTAAGTCTAAAAGGTAAGACTACCCATAACTTAGGAATCATAAAGCACAATTGTTTCATCACCACTTCAAGTGACCTCATCAAACATGGTGCCACTATTTGTTTTAAGGTCCACCAAACCCTCATAGCATTGTAATTCAATCAAGTGGACCAACCAACAAGTTTGCTACCTTTACATAATACAAATCCAAAACTAGCATGGATATCATCATAGACAAAGTAGTAGTATAGGAAAGAATCATGTGCAAATACATACACAATTGAAGAATAAGCATTTAAACACATACACATTCTTTTCTTCAAACAAATAGACAACTTGGCATCCACAAGTTGGAATTCATGCAATTTAAGCACAAGTGTGTCAAACAAGGATGCATGTTTAGGGACATTACCCCAAGGAGTCAATGACACCTTCGCCCTCTGTTTGTCAAGAAGTACTACACATTCCTTACCATTAAGAGTACTCTCATCTTTCAAAAAGAGATTTCTATCTTTAGTAGGAATGTTGTCACACCATTGTGGGTTAGCATATAGGCTATAGCCTTCAAGACAAGCTATACCATTTTTCTCACCACTAGGTTCATGAGAAGTGTTTATATCATCTTCAAACATGACATTATACCTAAAGAAAGCATGATCTATCCCGTGGGAAGATTTAGAACAAGCAAGTTCTTCACTCTCTAAAAGATCAATATCAAGTTTCAAAGGTGTTTCAAGCACAAGATTATCCCTATGAGCTAAGCAAACATTAGAATCAAAGGACAAGATCACGGGTTCACTCCTATCTTGTTGAACAATATTTTCACATTCTTCACTCATTTGAGTTCTATTAATCACATCACACACATACTCCAGTGGGGGATAATTTTCACACATAAGTTGATCAACACCATTTACACAAGATGATAATGTACTTTCATTCAACATATTGGCATCAACACTAGGTGGACATAAATTGATCTTACAAGAAGAGTCAATTTGGTCATCAATAGGATTAACTAGCGTATCCACACTCATAATATGTACATCATCAATAAGAGACAAAGAATCATTAAACTCACAAGTAAGTAAGCTACTACTCACACTCGATGGGCTACTATCCACACAATTATCATTTATATGCACAAAAGTGTAAGAGTTAACTATTTTACCTTGAGGTTCTTGAGTAGATTATTCTTTGCCGTGGTGTGAATTTCCTCCACAAGCTTGGGCAGCAACTCCTCTTCGGCATTGCTCTCCTTCACTTTCCATGTTGGTACCTACACAAATGTCCTTAGAAATAGAAGGACAAACAATGTTAGGATGGTTTGGTCAAAATCCCCTCACTTTGCTCCATACAACCTATCCTTTTTCCACTCTCGGATTACCACCTTGCACTCCCTTACTCTTCTCAAGATGTTTCCTCTTATAATTATTTGGATTTGGGTAGTTGAGAACTTCTCTTTATGGCTTGGGTAGAATGTTCATCATGAGATGATTTCCCCATCGGTATCTTACCACATTAGGCTAATTTTGCACATTTAGAACTTTATGTTGTGCAAACCAATCAGCACCCAAGCTTACATGACCGTATGTCAAGGGAAAAATATCATACCTCACATCCTCATAGTATTCAAATTAAGAGAAGACAACCTTCACCCTCTCGGCAACCTTAAACCCATCCAAGGAATATGGAACAAGTAAAGGTTCCCAAAATAGCCCCAAAAATCAACCATGTATGAAGCGATGTATTTTTTATAACACCTATCATTTAGCACAATGAGGCAGCTCAGTATCCCCCAAATTATCAACTTTTTGAAGTGAACACTCCTTCTTAGATCAACATTGTAAGGCACATGGGTACCCTTTAGCTTTGGAGATGCATACCCTTTTCTTCTCGTGGGAAAACCTCCACTATAGCTAGTATAACCATTCACTCCAATTTGGGTTTGGTAAGAATTACTACAAGGTGAAGAATATGAATTTTCACACTTCTCATGTTCGCTCTCATCATAACTCTCATTAGCTTTGCGAATGAAAGGGTTATACCTAACACCAAATCTAGGTTCGTAGTGGGAAATGTAAGACTCCTCATATGCCCCAACGTCACTATAAGAACCATCACAAGGCTATTCATTATCTCCATACTCACTATAAGTACTAGGTACTTCATTCACCTCATTTTCTCTCTGAAAATAGTAACTTTCAAATCCGCTATTTTCATAGCCTCTACAATCTCCCTCAACTTCGTAGCCATAAAACCCCTCACTACAATCATAGTCTCCTATGTTGTAGTAATTCCCGGCTATCAAAGACATGTTCCCCTTATATCACCTTTGTACCTACACAATGAACAAACAAGATTACTAGTAAAATCTCCTCACCAATACTAGTATACACTCACCTTTGTGATTCTCACAATTGGAGCAGCGATTATTGAAAGTTACTTATACTCCGGTAGTCAATAGGATATCAATAATACTTTGCGGATGGAATGGATTATTGCTTGATCAACTCAAGACACAAAAAACAAAATTTACTTACGAACTTGAAGCAAGAAGTTACTACGAGTTAAAAATGAGAAAATCACAAAATAACGCTAACATAAAGAACGTACTCAAAAAATAATTTACAACTTAGTAAGTACTTACTAGTTGCCAATTAGTATAAGAATCAACAAAGTTGAAACCAATGGAGAAAAAGAAGAGAAACTAGAATTCCAATTCTTGAGCTTATGATGATGTGGCACTCATCTATTGGTTGTTGGAATGTCGTTGAAGTTGAAATTTTTTTTGTTTCAAGATTTTAATTATTCAATTTCATATTTGGATGAAGAAGTTTCGGCTATGGCATAGGTAAACAAGGTCTTTGACTCTCCTTTCAAGATTCAAAAAGGTCTTGACCTAATTTCACTCTTTTGGCAAGACAACCTTTTTGGTAGTCTTGTCTCCTTTCCTTTTTGGGATAATTTTGAAAAATGGTCTTACTTCTTTTTGGTAGCTACACTTTTTTTGAAGTCTTTTGTTTCCTTACTATTTGGGTGTTTGTCTTGAAAATGTTTCGAAGACAAAAACAAGTCTCACTCTTCTTTTTCTTTTTCAAGATCAAACAGCCCTTTGAAACTACTTCTTCAACACAACAAGATGAACTCCAAGAACAACAACAACAAGCCGTCCAACAATTACCACCACAAAACTTGAAACTTAGCTCAAGAAATTGGATTAAGACTCAAGGAGTGTTAGAAATAAAGAAAACCAACACAAAAAACAACTAATACAAGAAAAACATACCAAGATCTAGACACAAATCTTAGCCAAAACAACAACAACGCAATTTCGGTCAAGACACAAAATTTTTCAATTTCTAACACCTTTTTTTTTATTTTCAAATTTACGAGCCCAAGATTGATAATGTGGGGAAAATATCAAGCTGATATCATACCAAATGATACAAGAAAGACCATGGAAGGCATAAAAACTACACAAAAATAGTCCAAAAATTGAGAGCAAATCGAAAACCCCTTTGTGCTAGTTTCGGCCAGCAACAACAACGCAAGTATCACGAGTTTACAAGGTGTTTTAACACAAAAACAACAATAATACAAAAAAAAAAAAGATGAACACAATGAATACAAGATTCAGATTCAACAAGAAAAAATGATTACAAGATACAAACATTAACACAATTACAAGAAAGGTAAAGATAGATAGTGAGACATAGATTATTACAAAGATTAGGAACTAAAGAGTATATTAAACTCAAAAACCCCTAATTAATGTAACAATAACACCACACTCTTATGGTGACCTCCAAGGGAATCAACTCACCTCAAGATCCACCATTTCCAAGGAAAGAACAATATTGTTTTTTCCAAGCCCTAAACTACAATGGCTAGTCCAAGCCATAACTAAGAACTACACTAAGGTGGTCTACTCTCAAGAGAGAGGATTTTCAATGTCTCATATTTTTATCGTTAAACAACTAATAAGAGAAGACCTAAAATGTCCTATTTATAATATCTTACAAAAGGAGACAAAATAAATACACTACACTTAATGAGAGGGGCATCCGTGAGTCCTTAAGTCTTCAATGCTCCAAGAAATCTTCCACTCACAGCCTTGATGTATGGTAAGCTCAAAATGGGTCCTCCATACATGTTCTCATATCCTCTAGCTGACCAAATCTTGAGCCTCTATGTGTTGGCCTCCAAAGATGTCGTCAAAAGATAAGATGGTCATTTATCCCATAGAAAATGTGACAAGGAATTTTAAGTAGAAACACTCACTCTCTCAAGAAATTCTCTATGTTGACTAGTACCGTTCCATAAGCTTATCCATATTTTCAATCACCACAACAATGACCACACTTGGTTGGGAATCACAAAAGACTTTTATGCTTTTAATGTAGATTTAGTGTTGGGTAGGTGTAATGTCCCAAATCTGGTACTTGGAATGCTACACAGTGCTCATGACCCTAAAGGACCATAAGCTAACCCATGACTAATATCTGAGCCTGTATACTGCATGATATACTGTATAATGCAGAAACATGAACTAAAAGGCCATAAGGTTCAAACTGTAACATAATATCTGATGAAATATAACATCTGGGATAGGGTATAAATACCTAAAACAAAACTGTCTAAACATACTATAGTCTAAAATACCTCTAAACATGACTGTCTGAATAGGGAGTTGATGGGACATGTCCCCAACTAACTTCGACTGCTGAAATAGCCAAGTACTGAAATAATAAAATAACTAATCATATCATCCTCATAGGATGAGGACTCACTGTTGACTGAGTGTTTGATATTTGGAATCTACTGATCATGTCTCTAAACTATGGTATAAGACACCATAGCGTAAATATGTCAGTACTTTAAATGTACTGGTATGCATGTGAGGTAGGCTAAATGCATGGGGTTCATATACATGAACAATACTGGATAACTAACTAACATAAACGTAAGAATACATGCATGAATACATAGTAACTATATCTGAGATCGTGATAACATAAAATTACTGATAACTAATCATGACTGATAACTGAGTTCTGATGACTGATATAACATGTAACATGAGTGACTGTATCTGAAAGTCCTAAATCTGATGGAACTAGCTGAGTTCTAAACTGTTCTGAGTTGATCCTATCTAACAGTCCTAAATTCTTTGTAACTATCTGAGTTCTATTACTGAGACTGAATGACTGTATCTGACAGTCCTGAATTTTGTAACTGAAACTATGGGAAGTAGTTATCTAACCGACATGCCCCTAATACTCCATTATGTCTGAGTTAGGGTCCCATCTATAACCCCAATTGGAAGGGTGTCAATACCGCACCACTGGTAAGGAAAAGTTGTGGGTGACCCTTATCTGATAGTGTCCCCTAAAAGAGAATGGTGGGACCCTCATCTGATAGTATTTATCCATCTCATCAACCCTCATCTGATAGTGTTGATATATCAACCTACACTGGCTACATAGTTCTGGAATGCAAGGATAACTTCTAAGAATCATACCCTTATATGACAGTGTGTGTTCCTAGCCCTGGATTCACTCGGTGTTAATTCCTACTCCCGTTTGAATAGACACTAAACATGGATTGCTGAACTGAATTAACTAAATTAGTTGAATTCTGTTGACTGGTGGAATATTACTGAAATCTAATAACTGATTGAGATTACTGAGATTACTAAGTTTTTCCTGAGTCATGAGACTAATTGAATTCTACTGAACCTGGCTTGACTGAGAGTATCCTAAAATATGACACTAATTCTAGGCACACAGCTATATTTTTTGGGTATAAGTACCCCCAGGACTTGATGGAAGAAAACTGACAAGGAGTAACATTCTTGAATACATGACTAGCATTAACAATCTATAATACAATAATTAAAGACATTTCATGGGCATTTGATAATCATAGCTTGGTACGTGAATAAGATAGCATGTATATATAGCATAATTTCATATCGATAACTCATGAGCAATCCGACAAACAATTTCAATACATAAGAATAGCATGGAACTCATTTTGGATCATAATTAAGCTATAATGCATAATTTCTATCCTCCTAGGAATTTTATCAAACACCTTGCTTGCACCATTAGGGCATAGGCCTAATCATCAAATTGACACATTATAAATAATTCAATTTATGGATTTCACTCACTTGCAAATGTAGTTTCCTGAAAAACACATAAATATTCCAACTTGGGAATCATATAATAAGATAAATACGGTTACAACCAACCCACAACATAAATATCATGATTCATAATTCGAAATAGGGTTCTTAAGCTTTATGGATGAAAGGAATCCATAAATCAACACAATGCATACATTAGTTCTTGGTTTAGCGAATATTGACGGAGAGACTTTCTTGAAATTGAATCCCCAATTGAAACCGTAGCTTATTCTTGAGAGAAAATTGAGAGAAAATAGTATATTTTAGGGGAAGAATGGCTAAATCAGCTGTTATTGGGTTTAAATAGGGGTGGAAAATTGACCCTTTTAACCCTGGACGTGTCTTTTAATTTTAGTGAAATTTTCCTGAATTGGACCGTTGGCGCGACGCAGCACTATCACTCTGTGTCACTAGAATTTGACAACTGGGAAATTGAGGAATGGCGCGATGTGGAGCCATAGCGTTGCAACTTTATTTGTGACCTGGAAGTTTGGCGCGATGCGCCACTATCATAGACCCCTACTAGAATTTGACAATTGACATTTTCTTCTGTGGCGCAGTGTGCCACTAACTAATATGGCGCTGTTTTACGATGAGAACTTGAAATAGTCATAACTTCTTACCCGGTTATCAAATTTGGGCGAATCTTATATCGATGAAAAATTTAGAAGATAATACTAGACATTCTTGGGATGAAATTAGCTAGGAAACTTTGGGGTATTATAATATCTCCCCTTTAATAACATTCATCCTCTAATGAGACTGACTGAAAGGGGAGAAATGATAACCTGAAGTACACACTAAACATGAATACTGAAACAAGACTACCTAACTGATATTTCTAAAACTTGTATAGAGCATGCATATCTGATGCATGATTTCATGACTGAGCTGATACATAAACACATGACTGAGATTTTTTATAAGTGAGTTTCTCATAATGAGAATGCATGTCTGATACATGAACACAAGAATAATATGATGCATTAACATATGACTGAATCTGTAATGGTACTTAGTACCAAGTATAAAAGTAGAATTCTAAATATGATATTGATACCAACTAGTAACTGAAATATGGACATAAAAACTAAAAATCTTAAGGAGAACTGTTATCTTAAGCTAGATCTGAGTTAGCGAGGAAGAGGTGAGGATACTTGGTATGCATATCTATTTCTGCTTCCCAAGTAGCGCTCACTCCACCAATAGATTTCTCTTAAGTCACGGTACATCTTTGTGGACCCTGGATGTATAGAGTAGCACGAACCATACTCTTCTGCAAGAATTCGCTGCCTTAAGTCATCTACAACTGGAACACACAAATGATCCTGACAACACAAAACACCATCTCCCCCTTGGGAGAAAACCTTTACTTTTTTATCCTTAATTGAATCTTTTAACTTGACTAGATTGGGATCTTTATCTTGCTTTTCTTTCACCTCAGAAACAAGAGATGATTTTGAACTACTTTGAACCCATAGTCACCCTCCTCTGAATCGACTAAGCGAACGCCTAGTCTGGCAAGATGATGGAATTCTTGAGCTATCTTCTTTTTACTGTCCTTGACATGATTAACACTACCCATAGATAGTTTACTAAGAGCGTCGGCCACTATATTGGTCTTGCCCGGATGATAAAGGATACTCATGTCATAATCTTTCAAGAGCTTTAACCACCTTCTCTGACGAAGATTAAGATTTTTCTAAGAAAAGACATATTGAAGGCTCTCATTAGCGGTGAACACATCTACATGAAATCCATACAAGTAATTCCTTTAAATCTTTAAGGTAAAGACTACGGCTGCTAACTCAAGATCATGAGTAGGATAATTCTTCTCATGAGGTTTAAGATGTCTAGAGGCATAGGCCCATGCTCCATGAGGACACAACCCAAACCTACTTTGGATGCATCACAGTACACCACAAAACCATCTGAACCATCTGGAAGAGCTAAGACTGGTGCTAAGGTGAGTTGAGTCTTCAACTTCTAAAAACTCTTCTCGCAAAGATCTGACCACTAAAACTTGACTTTTTTCTGAGTCAATTGGACATAGGTGATGCAATAGATGAAAATCCTTCAACAAACTATCTGTAATAGCCAGCCAAACCTATGAAACTCTTGATATCTGATGGATAGACAGGTCCGGTCTAGTTTCTTACTGCTTTGGTCTTTTGAGGATCTACTCTAATGCCATCACTGAAAATGATATGACCAAGAAATGCTACTGACCTTAACCAAAATTTTCACTTACTAAATTTGGCGAACAACTAATGATTTCTGAGAGTTTGAAGTACAATTCTGAGATGTCTGCATGATCATGCTTACTGTGGGAATAGACCAGAATATCATCTATGAAGGCTATAACGAACATGTCCAAGTACTACTTGACACCCAGTTCATCAAGTCTATGAAAGCTACTGGGATAATAGTAAGACCAAAAGACATGACTAGGAATTCGAAGTGATCATACCGAGTATGAAAGGCTGTCTTCAGAATGTCATATTCTCTAACTCTGAGCTGATGGTAGCCTAATCTATGGTCTATCTTAGACAAATAACTGGCACCCTGAAGTTGGTCAGATAAGTCATCAATTCTGGGAATTGGATGCTTGTTCTTGACCATGACTTTATTGAGTTGACGGTAGTCTATGCACATTCTGAGAGAGCTATCTTTCTTTCATACGAATAAGACTGGTGCACCCCACGGGGATACACTGGGTTTGATGAATCCCTTATCTAAGAGATCTTTAAAATTCTCGTTCAATTCTCTAAGTTTTGCTGGTGCCATTCTACATAGTGAAATAGATATAGGCTGAGTATCTAGAAGAAGATCGATGCCGAAGTCTATTTCCCTTTCAAGAGGAATCCCTGAAAGATCTTTGGGAAAGACATCTGAATATTCATTCATGACTGGGACTAATCAAGATTGGGAGTTTTAGAACTAGTGTCCTTAATTCGAACAAGATGATAGACACATCCTTTAAATATTATTTTCTGTGCTCGAAGGTAGGAAATAAGATGACCTCTGAAAACAAATACACAACTAAAAATTGACTATTCTATTTCTGCAGTCGACTGTGGCATAGCAGGAATGAAGCCAATCCATGTCGAGAATGACATCAAAATCAGTCATGTCTAATTTGACTAAGTCTGCTGAAGTGACTTTGTAAAATATCATATTCGGGCAGTTCCTGTATACCTGTCAGGCTATGATGATTTTACCTACTAGGGTAGAAATTGAGAAGGGTTCTACTAGAATTTTGGGATCGACTTTGAAATCGACTTCTATATAGGGAGTAACAAAAGACAAAGAAGCTCCTGGATCTAGCAAAGCATAAACATGTACATAAAAGATCTGTAACGAACCAGTAACCACATCAGGAGAATTTTCCTAATCATGCCGGGAATGAAGAGCATAGAGTCTGTTTGGGTGTTGTCCACTAGTAGCACTAGAAGTGACACCCTACTATTTGGGTGACGAACTGAGTTAAGAAATGGAGATGACTTTGATAACCTAACTGAGGGTAGTCTCTAACTTGGTGGACTAGCTTGCCATATCCAAAATAGATATTAAAACCAGCTCTGCAATCACCCTTGTAGTTCTTACCACAAGTCTGACAAAGGGGATTTGTTTGGGTATTGCTGACACTGCCCTGAGACTTAGAGCCTGGCGCTTATCCCTATTACTATCCCTGAACTTAGGATCTAAAGCACTATTTGAAGAAGGATATGGAACAGAAGACTTAGGACAAAACTTAGAATGGTTTCCTCCTTCTAATTTAGGTTGAGCAAAGTTGAAACTACCTATCTTTGCTCTCTTATTCTGCTTTTTCCTCATCTTAATATTTTGATCTTCTATCTACTAAGCATGAGTCATAAGCCTAGCTAAAGTCATGTCACTATTCAAATCACAGACCTACACTCATTGACCACACTATTATTCACCCTAAAAATAAACTTACTCATCTTGGCCTTGCTGTCTCCAATCACATGAGGGGCATATCTAGATAATTGAGTAAACTTAAGAGAATACTCTTTCACCATCATGTTTCCCTGCTTGAGGTTGATGAATTCTAACACCTTAGCCTCTCTCATCTCTAGGGGAAAGAACCTCTCTAAGAATGCAGTGACAAACTCCTCCCACTCAATAGGCCCTACATCATCTGGTCTTTCTGACTTCCACTACTTATACCAAGTATGAGCAAAATTCTACAACTGATATACAGCTAGCTCAGTGCTCTCAACAACTGACACCCCCATAACATCAGTAACCTTCTAAACCTGATCGATGAATTCCTAAGTGTTCTCATATTACTTAGACCCAAGAAAGGATAGAGAATTCATTTAGGTGAGATCCCGAATCCTAGCTATAACTGAATTCGCCACTGGGTTGGACAAAACAACAGTTGTTCATTTATTCTAAATGGCAATTGACTGAGAAAGAGTAGACTGAGTGGCTGACTAATTCTTGTTTCTTCTTTTAGAAAGCATGTTCTGCAGAAGAAAGGGAGAAACAGATTAGACTAAGAGATTGACTTGAGATTATGCTCACTGGCACGACATGAATACTGAAAGATGGGAAACTGTTCCTAAAATATCTTATAGCCTCATGTACATAAATATGGCGTGCAACACACTTCCTATGATACTATTAAACCTTAGGCTCTGATAATGTAACACCTCAAATATGGTACCCAAAATGCTACACGGTGATCATGACCTCGAAGGAGAACAAGTAAACCTATGACTAATATTTGTGCCTGTATACTGGATGATATACTGTATAATGTGGAAACATGAACTGAAAGGCCATAAAGCTCAAACTGTAACATAATATCCGATGAAATATAATATCTGGGATGGAGTATAAATACCCAAAACAAAACTATCTAAACATATTGTAGTCTAAAAATCCTCTAAAACATGATCGTCTAAATAGGGAATTGATGGGACATGTCCCCAACTAACTCTGACTACTAAAAAACCAAGTACTAAAATAATAAACTAACTAATCATATTTTCCTCAAAGGATGAGGACTCACTGCTAACTGACTTTTGATATCTAGAATCTACTGAGGCTCTGGAGCTCGTGTCTTTGAACCTATGGTATAAGACACCATAGCGCAAATATCTTAGTACTTTGAATATACTGGTATGCACGTGAGGTAGGTTGAATGCATGGGGTTCATATGCATGAACAATACTAGCTAACTGACTAACATAAATATGAGAATACATACATGAATACATAGTAACTATATCTGAGATGACATAAAATTACTGATAACTAATCATGACTGATAACTGAGTTTTGATGATAGACATAACTGATAATATGAGTGACTGTATCTGATAGTCCTGAATCTAATGGAACTAGCTGAGTTCTAAACTGTTCTGAGTTGACTGTATCTAACAGTCCTAAATTCTGTAGAACTATCTGAGTTCTATTACTGAGACTGAATAACTATATCTGACAGTCCTAAATTCTGTAATTGAAATTGTGGAAAGTAGTTATCTTACTGACATGCCCCTAATATACCATTATGGCTGAGTTGGGGTCCAATCTGTAACCCCAATTAGAAGAGTGTCAATACCGCGCCACTGGTAAGGACAAGTTGTGGGTGACCCTCATCTGATAGTGTCCCATAAAAAAGAATGGTAGGACCCTCATCTGATAGTGTTTATCCACCTCATCAACCCTCATCAGATAGTGTTGATGTCTCAACCTATGCTGGCTATATAGTTTTGGAATGCAAGGATGACTTCTAAGAATCACACCCTTATCTGACAGTGTGTGTTCCCATCCCTGGGTTTACTCGGTGCTAATTCCTACTCCCATCTAAATAGACACTAAACATGGATTACTGAACTTAACTGAATTAGCTAAATTCCATTGACTGGTGGAATATTACTAAGATCTAATAACTGATTGAGATTAATACTGAGTTTTTCCTGAGTCATGAGACTGATTGAATTCTATTGAACCTGGATTGACTAAGAGTATCTTGATACATGATGCTGATTCTAGGCACACAACTACATTTTTTGGCTACAAGTACCCCCAAGACTCAATGGAAGTAAATTGACAAGGCATAACATTCTTGAATACATGACTAACATCAACAATCCATAATACAATAATTAAAGACATTTTATGGGCATTTGATTATCATAGCTTGGTATGTAAATAAGATAGCATGTATACATAGCATAATTTCGTATGGCTAACTCATGAGTAATCCAACAAACAATTTCAATACATAAGAATAGCATGGAGGTCATTTTGGATCATAATTAAGCTATAGTGCGTAATTTCTATCCTTCTAGGCATTTTATCAAACACCTTGCATGCACCCTTAGGGCATAGGTCTAATCACCAAATTGACACATTAAATAATTCAATTTATGGATTTCACTCACTTGCTAATGTAGTTTCATGAAAAACCCATAAATATTCAAAATTGGGAATCATTTAACAAGATAAATATGGTTACAACCAACCCACAACATAAATATCATGATTCCTAATTTAAAATAGGGGTCTTGAGCTTTATGGATGAAAGGAATCCATAAATCAACACAACGCATACCTTAGTTCTTGGTTTAGCGAAGATTGACTGAGAGACTTTCTTGAATCCCCAATTGAAACCCTAGCTTATTCTTGAAAGAAAATTGAGAGAAACTAGTATATTTTGGGTGAAGAATTGCTAAATCACGTGTTATTGGGTTTAAATATGGGTGAGAAATTGACCCTTTTAACCCTGGAAGCATCTTTTAATTTCAGTGAAATTTTCCCAAATTGGACCCCTGGCACGACGCGGCGCTATTGCGATGTGTCACGGAAATTTGACAACTGGGAAATTGAGGGATGACGTGATGCGGAGCCATCACGTTGCCACTTCATTTGTGACCTAGAATTTTGGCACAACGTATCACTATCGCAGACCCCTACTAGAATTTCAAAGTTGTCATTTTCTCCTATGGCGCGGTGCGCCACTGACTAATATGGTGCTGTTTTATGATGGTAACTTGAAATAGTCATAACTTCTTATCCGGTTATCAGATTTGGGCAAATATTATATTGATGAAAAGCTTATTGAATTTCCCACATGAAAAAAGTGAAAATCTTTCAAATTCCTCATGGAATAAACATCATTCAATTTAGAAAATAATACTAGACATTCTTGGGATGAAATTTTCTAGGAAACTTTGGGGTATTACAGTAGGATATCATTTGGGAATAATATGGCTACACCCCTCTTTGAACATTCATATCATACTTTTTCAATCCTCTTTTGTGGTTAAGGGCCACTCTTCTTTAATTTCTTTTTTTTCCTGTTCCTCCAAATAGCTTTCTTTGTGAACCACTTTTCTTTGATTTCTTTTTCCTGCAACTTACGCACGCTTCATTCCTGTGATGGACTCATTCATTTCCTATTTACTTATTTTTGAGTTCGAGCTCAAGAAGCATTTCACTAACAACTTTGTAGCCTTACACTTTCTTCCATAAACATTTACCACCCTCAACTCAAGCTTTTAGCATTAAGTTATATTTTCAAGTTCAAAGAGGGTTTGGGTCATAATATAGACAAAAAGGAAGTGTCACGAGTTGTAATGAGTTTGCCAAAGAAAGGTCTAAAGGCTCAAAGTGGGTACTAAGGATAATTATGCATGAAGTAGGATTTTTAGGCTACAGTAGGCTTCCAAAATCACAAGATAGCCTATGATAATTTTACCAACCAAGCACAATCAAAATTTATCCTTGAAAGATTAATAGGGCAAGTTTTACATAGTACAAGTACACATGAGATGATGACAATTAACCTCACACACATGGCATGCAAACATTGTCAGCCTGTTCAATTATTCTACTATCTCGAGACACAATGGAGTATTCACTATTTTTTTAATGTTAACTTTTGGAGTCATAGAAAGAGGGAAAATTTTTTGTCACAAAGTTGCTCATGTCCATGCCTTCGAATTTTGCAAAAATTTTGGATGGAGAGGGTTGTTTGATTTTGTATACACACCACACATAATTTTCTAATCATGGTAACCACCTAAGATATCATCTCACATTGCAAATCATAGTACGGGAGACCCACCGTATGGTTACTTAGACTTCACCAATGTATACTAATGAAATCCCAGATTATCAATGTTATAGGTACTCAGGCTTTCCTTGCATTCTATGGCCTTGGTGCCAAGGGTACTCAGAATTCCCCTGCACCCATTTTTTGTTCATTAGCCACCGCGGAGGTAGTAGAAGGGGTTTTGGAAGCTTTAAAATCTTAGGTATGCCAACCCCAATTTTGTTTTGAATCTTTTCCTATCAATTGAAAGGCCGTAAGATGATTCAATCTCACTATAGAGCCGCCCGCCGCATAACCCGCTACTGTTTTGTTCAATGGATCAAGAGCCCTATAGAAAATTTCAAAAAGCATTTTTTCTGGGACCTCATGATTTGGGTATTGGGCTAACTTTCCATTAAACCTCTCCCAAGCTTCAAATAATGATTCTTCATTCATTTGTCAAAAGTTCATAATCTCATCCCACTTTTGAAATATTTTTAATGGTGGGAAATATCTATCAAGAAACACCATGGTAAGCTCTTTCCATGATGTGATTGAGTCGGGTGGAAGTGAGCGAAGCCATAAAACTGCCTCACTCGTTAGTTAGAATGGGAAAAGTCAAAGACGGATGGATTCTTATGTAATACGTCCTATGTTAAATGGTGCACAAACTTCCACAAAGTTCTTCAAATGGACATTCGGGTCCTCATATTCTTGACCCCCATACAACCCTTTTATTTGCAACATGTGAAGCATAATGCTAGTCACATGAAACACTCAATTCTCATTGATTAGTGGAATGCAAATTGTACTTATTTGTCCCGCCTTATTTAATTAGCCTTCATCATCAAGAGGGGTATTGAGGGGGCCCACATTTCTTGCGTTATCGCTCATTGATCCATTTACACTTTGATCACCTACAAAAGATTCAAAAACAAAAACTAGAATAAAGAACGTTACTCCGAGTATTCCAAAGTATCAATGACACCACACAAGTGAAATTTATATTTCACTCCCTCGCAACTGTGCCATTTTGATAAAGCTCAACTCACTTTAATAATTGAGGGGTGAGGTGGTCATTGTTAAGTAACCCAATTTGAATTGGGGTCGAATCTCAAGGAGCGAATTATAGACTTCAAGCACCATGGGTGCTCAAATTACAATGAGATTACTCAGAATGCTAACAAAAATGATATGTAAAATAAAATAGGGGGATTTGTTTGGGAACTTTTTGTACGATCTTTAGCAAATGATCATGAGATAACACTTTTATTTTAAGCAACAATGTAGGGGGAAATCTTGGGATTATGTCTTCCTAAAGGTAAAAGTATGTGGGTTAATGATGGTTTAACATGAAATTTAGTTGTTAACTAAAGAATAGGCTAGGTCGAAGGTCATTCTGGTCAGTCTTTCAATAAAACCACAATGATTTCACTCATTGGCTCTTTCAAGCACCTAACAAGTGTGAAATTCGTAATTACCCAAAGTCTCAATCAAGCATCCGTATTTCTAGGATGATGCTCTTCACATCATTTGCACTCCTAATACACTTATTTCTAAGATTGCAAAAGAAAGCAAACCATAGGCTTAATTGTCTAACATTATCTTGTCCCCCTATAACCCTCTTTCAAGAATGTTATAGGTTACCTCATATTGACATTTATCCCTCTTTTTAGGATGATAAAGTGTTTCTAGATTTTGGGGTTTTCACCCATCAAACCTATTAGGAGATTTAGGGCTTTCACCCATCAAACTCTATCTCATAAGCTTAAGCAATGGTGAAATCCTTACTCAATAACTAATAATCATACAAACACAATAACACCCATACACAAATTACACTCTAGTTCAACATTGATACAAGCATAAAGAGCACAAGGATTACAAGGTCTTATTAAAACTTCATGCTTCGGATTGTCAAAGGGTCAAGCCTCGGATTTGAAAATGCTTGAAGACGTTTTGGAACCATTACAATGCCTTGTTCAAGTTAAAGATTGGAGAGAAGGTTCTTAAACTCCAGGGTCTCCTATACTTGGGATTATTAAGGGCAATATTATCTTTTGATGGCTCATTTTTACACTCCAAAGGAGCACCCTTCATTAAGGGTATTTTAGTCATTGTTATGTAATAGTATAAATAGACCTATTAGCTTCTATTTTCCTTAGTTTTTGATGAAATTGGATATTACTCTTATATTGTAGTATTTAGTCTCTAGTTTTAGCTCTTAGAATCTGAAATTTGGTCCAAGAACATTTGAAGTTAGGGTTTCACTTGTTTTGAATAATTTGGCAAGAAAGGTGTACTTGAGGAAGAGTGTTTCCTTTGGGTAACCTAAGAGGAAGGTTTGAACTCTTATTTTTGAGGTGTGTTGAAGATTTTGAAACATTTTCTAGTGCTAATCATTGAATAGGAGTAAGGGTCTTTCTATCTATCCTTTAATTTCAAGCATTCTTATTCTTCATCTCCATTCTATGTGTTGTTTCTCTTTATTTGGTTGCTGGAATTTGCATCTTAGTAACCATTTTCGTGTGTTCATAGCCATTAGGCTATCATTTGGTATCAAATCCTTGGTTAGGGTTGTTCCAACATCCCTAAATCTTGGTTTTAGTGTTCTTATTTAGAAAATCTCAATGAAAAAGAGTCAAAAAATCAGAAAATACAAAAAAAAAATGGTGTCTAGTGTTGTCTTGTGTTAGATCCGAATTTAGAGTCTTATATCTACAAGATTTTACTTTGTTTTGAAGGTTTATTGTTTTAGATTCTTGTTCTATAACACCTAGGGAGTCTAGATCTATATTTGGAACAAGATTTGGTCAATTTTGTGCTAGATCCACCATGGTTATCGCGTTTTGAAGCTTCAAGAAGCTAGATCCGTGCGTTTATTGTGTTGTGGACGTTGATTGGTTGTGATTTATTGTTATTTGAGCTTACCTTGGCCTAAGGAACCTAGATTTACAAAAAAATAGATTTGGAGTTCATTTGGTTAGGGGTCAAACTTTGGTCAACTCTTAAATATTCATCTTGTTTTTCCATGTTCATCAAGTCTTGCTAAGGAAGAATATTCAAAGAGTGTGTTTGATCCAAAAAAGGAGAAGAAAGAGAGTGTACTTTGTGTTTGTGAAAGAATATTCCTTGGCATATCATTGTCATCCAAAGAAAGAAGAGACAAAGGAATAATCAAAGTACAAAATCAAGTACATTCCAAGTACAAAGGGGGGGACCATATGTTTTTGAATTCATTTGAAGCTCTAAAAAGTCTTTAAAGCCTTCATTTTCCCCTCCCAAATGAAATTCTTCTTCACCAAAGGGGTTTTAGGCCGAGACTTGAGAATTAGGGTTAAAATATTTGAAAACTCAACGTCCAATCATAAGCTGTCATGTCATCACTAGCTAATCGGCCAAATTGAGTTATTAGGTAGATTTCCTAGTTCTAATTTTGATTCTAGTTTCTTTTAAGTTAATTCTACCACTAATTAGCAAACTAGTAAGTACCTACTAGGTTGGTAATTATTTTAGAGTTCGTTTATTTTGTGTCTCCAATTTTTGTGTGCTTTTATCATTTTTAAGTCATAGTATTTTGTTGGTTCAAGTTCGTGCATCACTTATTTTGAGTCGTTTCAAACAAAGATCAATTCCGAGTCAAAGCTTCTCACCTCTCAAGTAACTTGCCAAGTATTGTTGATTCTCCAACGCTTGTGAAGCCAAGTGTGAGGTGAGATTGAGAGTGAGTGAAGTGAGGCTTTTGAACTAAAGTATTTGCTCATTTTTTAGGCTATTTGCTTGCTGTTTTTGCACTTTTTATTTACATTTTCCATGGAATCCGAAGGTACTACTTTCCAACCATAGGGAAATGATGCTATTGGAGCCTTGATGGCTTGAATTGCTGCCTTGGGTTGAGACTTTTCTCAAAGAATGGAAGATAGTCATGATGCCTTGAGAAGAGACATGAAGAGTGATATAGATGCTATGCGGACTGAGATTTCTCCTTTTAGTGGGAGGCTTGATTTTGTTGAAAGTAGAGGAACTCATGACCTTCTTCTACTCCTAATCTCTACCATGCATCCTCTAGTGTCCAAGGCAATAACTCTTCCATGACTATAATACCCAAAACCCTCCACCAAATGCTTAACCCTCCAACATTTTCCCAAAACCAGCCACTAAACCCACCCCAAACCTCTCCTAACCGAACCCTACAAAGACCACTACACTCCAAATGAACCAAGTCCAACAAGAGGGACTTGGAACTCAAACTCCACCACCAAATCTGAACCAAATACCTCCACAAAACACCACCTACCAAATGCCAAATCCCATGGACCAAAGACCTTACCAACTACCACCTCCAATACCACAAGTCCAAGCTCCAAATAACCAAAGACCAAATCCACCTCCCCAAAGACCCTAAATCCGAAACCAACACTTTCTCATGGTGATGATTGGTTCGTTGAAGAAGAAAGAAGGAAAAGGAAAGGGAAGTCGTAGGTAGTAAGGTTGGAAAGGAAAAAAATTGCTTGATTGTGGGTTTTGTCTAGAAAGAACCTTTGTCACTTCCTAACCCAAAAGCTAGCATTTTGCCTAGCTTTGATTCTTCTTATGTGCAGGTACTAGATGAAATGATAATCAAGAAGGATCCAAATGGAGTTCCACATAAAAGCATGAGAAATGAACTAGAGGTTCACTTTACCAAGAGCGCCAAAAAAGTGGACTGCCCAAGCCTTACCCGAGGTGACTTTGCTACCCTCAACACTTCTTTGAACTCCAAATATTGTGATTTAGTGTCTAGTGAAGTGGTTTTGGGTTTGCAAGTCCATATCTCTTTCCTTAGTAACTCTTTTGTTGTGAATAATGATCAATTTTCTCTTAAAACTAGTTCACTACTTGAGCATGAGAATGTTATGTTTGAGAATTTCTAAGTTAGTGATGATGCTTGTATTGATGATCTTGGTATTGAATATGGCCGTTTGAACTTGTGTAATGAAATCCATGATATTAGTCTTGTTCATAGTAGCCTTGTGTATGTCAAAGTTGGGTGTAATACATTGAATAATTGTGAGCAAATTAGCCTAATGAAGGGAGTGGGTCATCTCGGCTTAGATCTTTTATCTTCTACTTCTATTTGATCCCGGAATTCCTTTGGTATGTGGGTGGAATAATTTCTGGTCATGTGCATTTATTTTTTATGTTGATGCTATTCATGTCCTTGGTATCCTTTATGCTAAGACTTTTATGTCAAACACAAAGGACCCGTGGATGGTTTTCAAATATGAACAACCTTGGTTGGTGCTTGTAATATAGATCTTGATGATGAATATGGTCCTTTGAATTTGTTTGATGAAGACCTTGATAGTAGAATGCTTCATAGTAACCATGTTCATAGAGATGTGGTGAGTGATAGGATATGTGTTGTTAAAGGAACCTTTTTAAGCCATAGATGTTGAATTTTGAATGTTTGTCTTCCCTTGAAAACAAGTGGCATTTGTGTAAGTTTCAGATTGTATCTTGTGGTCGATGTTTCTTACTCATAACAAAGGACGGTTGGTGATATTCTAAGAGTGTACCCCTTTGGCATGTTTACCTAAGTTGTGATACTAATGCTAACCCTCCTATCACAAGGATTGTGTGTTTCTTTTCCATCTCTTTGGTTTTACAAGGTTTGAATTTGTGGTCAAATTCCTTTTAAGATGGAGAGGATGATACAAGCATAAAGAGCACAAGGATTACAAGGTCTTATCAAAGCTTCACGCTTCGGATTGTCAAAGGGTCAAGCCTCGGATTTGAAAATTCTTGAAGACGTTTTGGAACCATTACAATGCCTTGTTCAAGTTGAAGATTGGAGAAAGGGTTCTTAAACTCCAAGGTCGCCTATACTTGGGATTATTAAGGGCAATATTATCTTTTGATGGCTCTCTTTTACACTTCAAAGGAGCACCCTTCATTAAGGGTATTTTAGTCATTGTTATATAATAGTATAAATAGACCTATTAGCTTCTATTTTCCTGAGTCTTTGATGAAATTGGATATTACTCTTATATTGTAGTTTTTAGTCTCTAGTCTTAGCTATTAGAATCTGAAATTTGGTCCAAGAACATTTGAAGTTAGCATTTCACTTGTTTTGGATAATTTGGCAAGAAAGGTGTACTTGAGGAAGAGTGTTTCCTTTGGGTTACCTAAGAGGAAGGTTTGAACTCTTATTTGTGAAGTGTGTTGAAGATTTTGAAACATCTTTTAGTGCTAATCATTGAATAGGAGTAAGGGTCATTCTATCTATCCTTTAAATTCAAGCATGCTTCTTCTTCATCTCCATTTTATGTGTTGTTTTCTCTTTATTTGGTTGCTGAAATTTGCATTTTAGTAACCATTTTTATGTGTTCATAGCCATTAGGCTATCAAACATAAACCCAAGACTAAATTACTTAGCTACTCATGAAGAAAGTAAAGAGAAATATACCGTAAGGACTATCCAAAGCATTCATTCTTCACAAAAATCCGATGAAATTTAGCCTCCAAAGTTAACTACATACTTGCCCAATTAGGGCTTCAAGTCTATAATTCAAAGATATCTTATGAGGTTGGCAATACCCAAAGAATAAAGGGTTTTTTCTTATATATGGTTTGGGATTCGTCTACGTTCTTTTATAGAATTTTCCCTAGGTATATACCCATATGGTTGTGATTGTGCATGTCTGTCCACGACTATGTCCATGTGGCTATGGTTGTGTGTCACAACCACATTGTGATGACCGTCTTAACTGACCGCGATCGTGGATTGAGAACCGTGGTCATGGTAAGTGGGTTGATGTAGTCTAGGTCTTCAGTTGCACTCTTCTTTACTCTCTTTTTATCATTTTTAGCTCCAATCCACATCTTTTGATTCCTCAACTTTATGCTTGCATAGAGTTGATATTAGTGCATTTACTCATGATTATGTCCTATTTATTCATTCAAAATAAGGTAATGTACACGAATATTGAGTGAGAATAAGTGGTAAAATCACTACTCATCCCTTACTATATAAGGCGTGTTGGTTTATGGTCCAAGTGCACTTACCATATAAGGGGTGTTAGTTCTTGATCCAAATTCACTCACCATATAAGGCGGTTGGTTCATGGTCCAAGTCCTCTTACCATGCAAAGTGGGTTGATTTGTGGTCCAGGTCCTCTTACCATATAATATATGTTGGCTCGAGGCTCATGTACCCTTGCCTATTATAGCGTAAAGGATTCTACGTGTCAAAAATATAAGGTTGGAAGGTTGGTAGTCCTTCATACCTTATCTCATGAATGAATGTATCAAAATACATGTTACGACTTGTTCCATGATTTGACTTATTGGGTCACTATATGTATATGTGTTTTCAATATGCCTATTCTTATGTAAATGCGATTCCATACGATGGATTGACATGGATTGATCAAATGTACTATTTCATCCTTATACTTAAGTTACATGCTAGCATTCCAACCGCTAACTGTCTCCGGACACTACATCCCAACGTGATGTAGGGCCCGGAGTATCTTCTTCTTTTCCTACGCAAAGATTCAGTGATTGAAGTGGTTTGTGCATTGACTTGGAGTGATGAACCTCCTTAATTCGGAGGGTATTCATCTCTTGGTCTTCTATCTTTAGACTTAGTATCTTTTAGACTTGGTTTGGCTATAGTCGGGGGCTTATCCCGACACATACACTTATTGACTATGGTTTTGTATGGAGGTATTCTGAAGTTATTAAAATGAATCTAATATTGACTTATGATATTATTTTTGCTATTCTAATATGTGAGTTGGAGTTACTTCGACTCCTATGGCATAATGACTGTTTGGGTTGGGTTATCAGGGCAACCTCTGGTTCATGTGAGCTTGAAATACCCATACAACATAGTTCAAAGTTTGGATCATGTAAGTCTTGTTGTTATTCTTCTTCTACATTTTGGTTCTCATTCTCTCTTAGTGTTTCAACCACGTAAACCCTTAACACCGGCCTGGCAGAATCACTAAGATAAGAACGCAACCGAACATGATCGGTTATCTTGAAAGGTAGTACCCTCTGATTTTCAAAGGAGCTATTTATGTAGCTGATGACGAGTTCTTTCGGTTGACAATTCAGTCCATAATAGTTGATGATTGAGTTTACAAAACCATCATACAAAACATCACTTTGGACTGTCATAGCTATCGTCTCTAGCATTTCACCCTATTTCCAATACCATATATATTGACTGCTCTTCTCAATCCATTAACCATGATAATCCATACCTATTGTTATTGATCCCTCCATTAGTGGTACCTAAATAAAGTCATTTGTTAAAAAATGTTAATAATGACATTATAATAAAGTTAATAGTGATTTCATAGTGTCGTAACATGAACCCCAATAGATATGTAACTTGTTGCAAAAAGAGAAAAATATTTTTCAATAGGTAAGTGATCAGTTGCAACAGATTACTTATCCATTGGGATTCATGTTACACTCCTGAAGATGATTTTAACATATGATTCATTTATTGTAACAGGTGAATCATATGTTGCAACAGACTATACATCTGTTGGAACTGATGAAACTCCTGTTGGGATAGATGCTACAATACTAAAGAACCTTTGAAGTTGATTCCAATGTATGAGTGGCAAGTTGCAATAGATAAGTAACTTGTTTCTATAGATGACTTACTTATTGCAACAGATGACGCACCTGTTGGAATCGAGTTCAGCTTTTGTTGCAACAGACAACACGTCTATTGGAATTGAGTTCAGGTTCTGTTGTAATAGGTGACTAATTTGTTACAACAGATAACTAGTCTGTTGCAATAGAGGGGTCATATGTTGCAACAGATAACCTATCTGTTTGATTTATGTTATGGCACTATAGAACCATAAACATGAATCCAACATATGAGTCTTCCATTGCAACAGATGGCTCATCTATCGCAATAAATAAATGATTTGTTTAAACATATGGCTCTTATGTTGTATTCATTTTTGCGTGCTATCTATTGTTGAAAAAATAGCACAATAGCTGTTACCCAGATGACAAATTCAACTAAAAATCATAATTTTACTTACCAAAGTCTCCTATAAAGTAATTCCAAAGTGGAAAGTGACGTACGAAATAAAATTTGACCTAAGAAATTGGTCGAGTAGTAGCAGTAGCAGTAACAACAACAATAATGGTCAACAAGAAGAAGATGATAATGAAGTAGAAAATGATGATAATGAAGAAGAAGATGAATAAAGTAGCAACAACAGCAATGAGCAACAAAAATCGCTAAGAGAGAGAAAACAACAATGGATAAGAACAAAGAGAAATGATTTCCAACCGTTTCCTGTTATATTAAGTTAACATTTGGATCAAAGTGTAAATTTAAAAACTTGTGGGATATTCTCAAAATTTCCCAACTTTCTTAATTCATAATAAAGTAATTGTCACCTACACTCAATTATTAAGACTTGAGTTACCTATACCTCATTTTGAAACTCTTTTGTCACTTTTAACTAAATGCCCCAAGAAACTAGTATTTTGTTTGTACTACAGTTAGATCATTACTTTGGTTTTCAAAAATTCGCCAACACTCCTAAAATCAACTATAAGATTAAAAACATATTTTTCGGTGTTTATTATACTCTTAAATAATAAAAAAAATTGAATTTATTTATAATATCAATAGACTATCTATATATTTGTAACCAAAAATACAATAAATATTTTCTATATTTATTTTAATTGTTATTTGACAAAAATATATTAATAAATTCAAATTTTATAACACAGACCATTGCTCCCAAGTTTTTAATTGTAGGTGTGTACTTCTAAACCGTCTAAATTAATCGTAATAAATTTTATATATTACTGTATAATCTATAATATAAGAGTGAATATTAAGGAGCTTAGGGTTAGTCAGGGTGTTTTAGTCATTTTATAATTTCACAAATATATAGAACAATCTGAGTGACATCTATACGTTGGGATTCCAGCAGTTTTTACACTCCATTTATTTGATTTTGTTTCTCTATGGATTTGTTTTTCTGCTGGAGAAGTCAAAGCTTGAGTTGGAAGACCAAGGACACAAGGCGCATGTATGTATATCTATGGAGATTTGTTTTAATTGTGTAACATACGATTATCAATAATACTCTTATTACATAACAAAATACTAATCTCCTTTCTATTGTACGTTCACCATTACCAAGTAATTTTTGGTTTATTTTTTTTGCCACTTAACATGATCATCATGGCTAAACTCATAATATTGTTTCAGATTTTAATAATTTTAAACTTCTGCCTATATTTTAATCCTTCAAGTCATTACTTATGGACTTTCCTAACCAAATATGTACAAACTAGATATATAGGAATCTATGCTAGTACTATCCCAATATATATTACTTTCTTTGTAACAACTTATGTGACACAAATAGTATTTACATAATCAATAAAAAAATTTATATGATTTTTAGATATTTTAAGTTGTTAGATATTATGACTTATAATAAATTTTTCATAATTTTCAAATATTATATGCAGTTTCATATATTACAATAATTTTACCTTACAAATCCTATGATACTTAAAGATGTGCATATGTTGAGTTCACGAATACTGACTATACAAGTTGCAAAGAAAAATGTTAATCAATAACAGCAGGTCGAGAGAAACTCAACACTACATTGACTTGGGAGTATTTTGTGTCTTTGGATTGTATAACTAGTAGGATTTATTCCAACGCTCCTAGATCTTTGATACCCTTTTCTCATTGACCATCATAGGTAGATTCCTATTCTTTGGAACATATGAAAAAAAAGTGAACCGAAGAGTTTGATTTCAAATCCAATAATTTATTGACCATTAAAGTAAATCAGTGCACGATCCTATGCAAACAAGTTTAAAAACGGCAGATAGCCTTGTTCCAATTGGTTATAGTGAATGGGAATTTATACTTGGGAATCAAAAAACTAGAAATGGTTACTTCTATTGATATCATATTAAACCAAAAGTAACTAAACTCAAGGTCCACCTCTAAGAGTGAGACTTACTAGTGTTTCTTGTTATTCCATATATACTTGGCAATTCTTTATGTTGTCTTTATTATTACACTATAGGTTCTTAAAATGACTATAATACTGCCACTTCTGCACGTCAGGTTTCTCTATTAATGGACCCTCAACAAACAATAAAGAATCCTCACAACACAACAAAGGTTTATGTACATACCCGTTGCTAAAAAGAATGCCCCTCTGTTGCAGCAGCACCTAAAAAATAAAAGGTAACATCTACGCATATTCTTGAAAATATACGCTATTTAAATCTTGCTGAACCAATATATGTTACTCAACATAACTCTAATGTTGGATGATCTTCTTCTCTTTCAAAAATATATTAGAACATCAAATTGATTATTTTCTCTTTTCTTTATAAAATGTTTTGCTATTCATGCTTATACTACTTTCCTCATAGCTATGACATTTTGCAACATTCCTATGGCACCAAACGTAATACAAAAGGGAGAAATATGATTCATGCTTTGAAAATTAGTGAAAAAGATAAGCTCATCAATGTATGTGTCACGACATCATGAGTCATGATGGCACCTACTTTATCCTACCAGTAGCTAAGACAAAACATAGAGCAAAATGAAAAGTAATGGGATAGTTGGTGAAAAATATCCTAAATGTCGGAATTACACAAGTAACTAGATTACAATCCATAAAGAACAAGGATAATAGCATAACTGAAGATAAATAAGAAAAAGAGTAAAATATCCTACGACCTAGTAAGATCGGTACAAGAGTCTCTAAAAAAGGAATAGGAGTACTATAAATAGAAAATACACAATAGTCTCGAATAGATAGACCATCCAAAATAGAGAAAGGAAAGAAATTCAAGTCTGGATTTGAGAGCTCACCCTATCTCTGAACACCGACCAGCACTAACATGGTGCCAACGGCGATAGCTAGTACTCGGATTTGTATCAGAAAAGGATGTAGAAGTGTAGTATGGGTACCAAAACAATGGATACTCAGTGGGCATCATTGACTAACTGAGCTAAATTATAATATAAGTACAATAAGATAGAAGATAATAAGCTAAGTCAAGAAAAGAGGGCAAACCTAGAATAATGCTCAAAATACTAAAAGTTAATAAACGAGAAAATAATATCAAGATAACCTAATTAATTATAGAATAATTGGGGCCCCATAATCCCAAAGAATGCAAACAAAAGTAAATAATCTATACTAGCTCGCATAAATCCAGTAGATGCAATAAAAAAAAAGTAATGACAGTAAAATATCCAACCATCTAAATCTTAAAACTATAACTATGGATCCTCTCATATCATAAACAATGGACTTGAACCGGTCCCATAATTATCATATCAAGCTCTTAATGACAGACTCAACTAAAAATACTATCTCACATGTCGGACTTCAACCGAACACAATATTAGGAGTGCCAGACTTGAAATAGAAGTATGTCATCATAATTGACAGACTTGAATCGGTCTTAATATTATAATTTTTCAGACTCAAACTTAATATCATAATTTATTGGACTCAAATCAGTCTTAAAAAATTTGAGGCACAATGTAATGACCTAATTTTTGATAATTTTTGTGAAATAGTATTTATGTGAGATTTGACTATTTTACCCCTTCTCCCCCCATGGTTGATTTTTGGTATTTTTGGTGTGAAGATGATTGGAAAATTTCCCTTGTGATTTATGTGAGATTATAGTTTTTGGTGGATATAAAGGCTTATTAGTTGACGTCGGTAAATATTTATTGATTTGTGACTCAGGTGGAAAAACAGATTGCGCCAGTAGATTCGAAATATCAATATTAAGTTGGTAACATAGTGGGTGTGATTTTATGACTTTTATATCTTATTTTAATCCATGATTTAGAAAGTTGTAAAATTAGATTTCGCGAATCAACTTTGTGAAATGATATTTGTTTGAAAATTTGATATTGTCATTAAGTCTAGAGTATTAAATGTAATCTAGTAGCATAGTTTGTTTGAGTTCTCAAGATTTTAGATAAATCTTAAGGGTTCGTAGAGACTTGGAATTTTCCAATTCTCCAAGTCTCTAGCTGGTACACCACTTAAGTGATGCTTTGGTCACTTAAGTGACTTGGCTTGACAACAAAAGTATCTCCTATGCGACACCAGCCTCGCTTAATAAAATGTCACTTAAGCGACAGCTTGGTCGCTTATGCGACAAGGTGTACATCGCCTGGTCACTTAAGTGACCTAGTGATTGGTTAAGCTATATCTGGGTGGATTATATTCCTTTTTTTTTGCAACTTTTCACCATTTTTGAGATTTGGGGCTTGTTGTTTTGAGTTTTTGGGCAATTTCTTCCATTTTTATCTTGGGTAAGCTCCAAAACTCCTATTTCAATTATTTTCTTTTATTTTTGTCATTTAAATCCTTTTAAAACATTAATTCAAATATGGGAATTTTGTCCTGTAAGGCCTAAAATTGGGAATTCATCAATTTAAACTCTAATTCCAACCCATTTTTTACTGGGTTTTCTTTTATAAGCTCCTTTAATCAGGGGTAATATATTTTTAGACTAAAATTCTGGTTTTTAAAAACTTATTTTGGGGATCCATTTTGACCCCATCCTAAAAATGGATAATATGGGTATCATTAGCTTTTTTTAATATGTAAATTTCATATTTATATATTTTAGTTGATTCCGAGATTGTTCGTAAAGAGAAAGCTCAATAGTTGAGGTTTTTTGGAATGATTTTTGAAATTCAAGGTAGGTTATTGCTTAAATCTATAGACTAGGTTGGGTAGTTAATATGGGTATAAAATTATATTAAGAGTGTGGGAACTTATCATGAAAATAGAATTACTATTTGTTTAGTTTTCATATGGAGCCTATATTGTGTTATTTAGTGGTTTTTAGACACTATGTGTTATGTGCAACCATGTGGGATCTTATATGATATTGTCGGCCTTATGTATGTATATTTGGTTGTATCTATTTTGATGAAAATCCTAAATTAGAATTTATCTGGTATTAATGGCATATTGTTGTGTATTTCACTCTATTGGCATATGATTCCATTGGAGTCGTGGGGTTGTCAGAATATTGAGTGGATTTTGGCTCAAATGGGTTATATATTGGTTGGCTTTGGAAATCCTCATTTTATTTAGTTGTGAGATTTTGATCTTCATATTATATAAACTTTTGAAATATTGGTACCACTGTGGAAATATTAGAATACTTGCTTGTGGCATCTCTATATATCTTCTACCGAGGGGTGTGTTAGAGAGATGTCATGGATATTGGTATTGGTTAGTGGATTATATATGGGTTATGAACCCCCCCATGGGTCCTACCTGGAAGCACAACTTGGTAGGTGTATACAGAGGTTATGTGACAACCTCGAGCATCACATCATCATCATATCATCATCATTATCATCATCTTCATTGCATTTCATAAATATTGTGTTCATTCTTTGTTGTATTATTTCCCTTGATGTGATATATGTCTATTTGTATTTCCTTCGTATACTTGTATTTGGTATACGTGTATATTTATGCTTCTTTCTTGTATTTATGTATGGTATATATGTATATTGTGTAACTATTAGTGGAGGTCATGTGGCCTACCAGTTGTGATATTTTCTAATTGCAGATGATGTGCCCGTAGTGTATATTTTATATACTTTATTTTCCTTTTTTGCTCAGTCAGCTTATTATATCTACTGAGTACAAGTGGACCATACTCACCCCTACTGCACCCTTTTGGTGTAGATCTAAGTATGTGTACACCACATAATAGCTAATTTAGGCAGTATCTAGGATATTTTGAGATAGCAGATGATCTATGCTTCTAGGTTATTCTACTACCTTTTTCTATCTATTTCATGTCTTATTATGTATTCTAAGATAGATTTGATCCTTTTTGGACTTTCATTATATCTGTGATATTAGACATATATTTAGTGGTTGGTACACAGTGATACCAGGTTTGGGGATATTATATAGTATCTTTGATTATGTATTTCTGCTTTTACTATATATATATATATATATGGTTTGAATCCATTCTAGTAGCCTTACTTTGGGTTTTGGTATTGATTTCTCATTTCATATCAATTTGGGTGATAGGCTTACTTATCAAGGCTTGCCGCAATAAGTGCAATCATGACCTTTGTTTTTTGAGTCATGATGAATTGGTATCAAAGCAACTAGGTTTCATAGATTGCATTAGTGTAAGAACAGGGTGTCTAGTAGTGTCTTAAGATTAGTACATAGATGCCTATATCTATCTTTGAGAGGCTATAAGATATCTTTAGGAGACTTTCCTTATTTTATTCTATATTATATGGATTTTTCATACCTTGTGTTCTAAATAGTATTTTACTCTTTTCTATATAGATGGTGGGAACTAGATCCCGTGAGGCTAGTGATGTTGAGCTATCATCCAAGGATAGAGCTCCGTCTAGAGCGTGAGTTATGAACCATGGGCGAGCTCTAGGTATTGGATGGGCACGAGAATCTATCCCATTTGGAAGTAGCACTATAGTCCTTTCTCCTAAGCCTGAGGTTGAACACACTGGATATATAGGGCCCACTTTGATCCTACAGAGTTCTTCTACCCTAGACTTGGAGAAATATTGATTTGCCTGCTGACCGGTTTGGATGGTGTTCCTTTGAGTGAACCTAGTGTTCCTCCATATTTGAGTACAGTATCTTTGTCTATTCTAGAGCCTACCTATGGTGTTCGTCTAGATCCAAGTATGGATTTTCTAGTAGTACCGATATCTGTTTATGGTACTTTACAGAATCTGAGTGTTGTTTCTCATTCTATGCCAACATCTGAGTATGGTATCTCAAGATCAGGAGTTCAACCTATATTTATGTTACCTCCTCAGGTGGGATCTAAGCCAGCCAGATTCACTATGCCTCATATTATTGCTAGTACAGTTATGTCTTTTAAGGATCAAAAGAAGTTTGGGAGATTCACTCATTTGGGTCCTCCTAGGTTCAGTGGTGTTGTAGGAGAGGATGCTTATGAGTTCTTTATTGATTTTCATGAGAAGTTGCATAACCTTGATTTTCTTGAGTTTTATGGGGTTGCTTATACTACTTATCAGTTGAGAGATGCATCCGTAGATTGGTGGAGGTCACTATTTATATACAGACCTCTTGATTCTCCAGAAATGATTTAGGATCAGTTTGTTGAGGCCTTTTTGGATAGGTTTGTGCCTTATAGTTTGAAAGATCATATAAGAGATGAGTTTGATTACCTAGAGTAGGGCTTCATGACTATTATAGAGTATGAGGCATGCTTCCATGCCTTATTAAGATATTTTACTGCCAACATTGCTAACAAATCTGAGAAGATTCAAAAGTTTGTGAAGGGGTTAGATATTTCTCTTAAACTACCTACGACTTAAATGGTAGTGTATGGAACATAATTTTGGAGCATAGTAGACCATGCTAGGATGAATGAATCTATTCTTCGATGGTTTCAGGGAGGTACCAAGAGGGTGTGTTTTCAGGGTGAGTTTAGAGGTTATACTTCTCGAGGTAAAGATTCTAGAAGCTTTTGGGGGTATCATGGTATACCAGTTTAGGTAGCCTTACAAGTTTAGGTTGTTGGTCATCTATTTTAGCAGTATTAGGTTGTCGTTTTAGCTCAGTCGTACCTCCTCTATTACGTTAGGCCACAGAGGTTGATATGTTTGTGATGAGGTTAGCTATTTAGCCAAGGACTATTATTATCATATTTTTAAGGCTACTTCTATACCGACTATGAGATATAAAGGTCTACTATAGGTGCATATGGTAGAGGTAGTAGTACCCATAGTGGTGGTTGTGGGTCTATTCAGTTAGTTGGTGGTCGTGGACAATGCTATACTATACTCACCAGACTAGAGGCAGAGGGTTCCGATGCTGTCATCACAGGTATTGTCCCAATTTATTTTAGATTTGCATCTATGTTATTTGATCTAGGATCAGCTTTCTCTTATGTGTCTGTATATTTTACTTTGGGTTTTGATTCTGCTAGTGAGGCTCTTTCCATGCCTATTCGTGTATCTACCCCTATAGAAGACTCTTTAGTGGTAGCAGGTCTACCGATCTAGTATTGTGACCTTTGCTGGGTGTAAGACTTAGGTAGATCTAATTATCCTTGATATGGTATATTTTGATGTTATCTTGGGTATGGACTGGTTAGCACCTTATACTAAGACCGTGACCTTAGCTTCACTGAGTGTGCCAAGGATAGATTGGAAGGGTGTGCTTCATTCGGGTCCTAAGAGAGTTAGATTTTTTCTTTAGGCTTGTCACTTGTGAGGTTTGTCTTTTCAGCTCATATTCATGATACTAGTGTTGTTTTACCTCTTTCATAGGATTCTATTTATATTATGTATGAGTTCATGAATATTTTCCCTATAGATTTGTCTGGTATGCCTTCGGATCGTGATATTGACTTTTCTATTAATTTTGATCTAGGCACCAAGCCCATTTTATTCCTCCTTATAGGATGGTCCTAGAAGGGTTAAAGAAATTGAAGGATGATTTGCAGGACTTGTTGGATAAGGGATTTATCCGTCCTAGTGTATCACCTTGAGGTGCACCTGTCTTTTTTATAAAGAAAAAGGATAGGTCTATGGATATGTATATTGATTATTGGCAGTTGAATAAGGTAAACGTTAAGAATGAGTATCCTCTTCCACTTATTGATAATTTGTTCGATCAACTTCAGAGCGCTTTAGTGTTTTCAAAGATTAATTTGAGATCTAAGTATCACTAGTTAAGGATTAGAGTTTCAGATATTCCAAAGACAGCTTTTAAGGCTTAGTAAGGTCATTATGAGTTCTTAGTCATGTCCTTTGGGTTGACCAATGCCTCAACCGCATCCATGGAATTTATGAATCGAGTATTTAAATTATATCTTAACTCTTTTGTCACTGTATTTACAGATGATATCTTGGTTTATACCAAGAGTGAGGATGACCATGAGGAGCATTTGTGGATTGTGCTTCAAATATTGAGGGATGAGAAGTTGTATGCTAAATTCTCTTAGAGTGAGTTTTGGTTAAAGTCTATCTCTTTCTTGGGACATGTGGTAACTAAGGATGGTCTTATGGGTGATCCGACCAAGATTGTCGTGGTTTATGATTAGTCTAGGCCTATTTCTCCTACTAAGATTTGAAGTTTTATTAGTTTAGCAGGTTACTATAGACATTTTGTTAAGGGATTTTCATCTATTGCAGCTCTATTCACCAAGTTGATTCAGAAGAAGATTTCCTTTCAATGGTCTGATGCTTGTGAAACGAGCTTTCAAAAACTTAAGGATTTGTTGACCTCATCTTGTATCTTAACTTTGCCCAAAGAGGGCATGGGTTTTACTATCTTTTGTGATACTTCTGGTGTTAGGTTAGGTGTTGTATAAATAGAGAAGAGTAACATAATTGCATATGTTTCTCGTCAGTTGAAGCCTCATGATATAAATTGTCAAGCCTCAAATCCTATTGGGGCGGACAGGCACCCATAGACGTAGAGGCCCGAGAGAACCAATTCATCACCTTAAAATTCCCATGCAAGTAACTATGACAACCAAAGATTCTGACAAACATGATATTATGTATCGATGAGAATAATTACACATGCAAGAACAAACTGATACAACACTTAGCCGTTGGGGCCACCATGTCTAAAGGCAAGACACTACCATAACTTTACTTTGTTTACAAAGCCACTAAAAGAAACATATACTTAGTTAGGGTCGGGACAAACCCCCACCTAACTCTTAACCTTCTGCACAATACCAAAATATATGGAACAGACTCGAAAAACCCCGAATCAACCTGGAGCTCACCAATAGTCACCGAATAGCTGTGCTTCTACTAATGAGGTGTATGAACTGAAGTACCTGTGCCTGCAGCATAAAATACAGGTCCCACATGAGGGACATCACTACGAAAATATGTACTGAGTAAGCAAGGCTGAAGGTAACAACACATGATACAAAAACTCAATGAAAATCAGATATAAGTAGTAATAGTAGACCACCTTTATATATACTTGTAGAAAACATACATTACGTTCCTTTCTTCATTTTTACCTTCTTACTTCATAATCTTAGTACTCTATATATCATGTAAATCACCAGCTGATCAGTGGTAAATAGATGAATTAAGATTGGCCCATGCTAGGCTTACGCCCCTGATCCACCACCTATATATAAAGATTGGGATCAGCCTATGATAGGCTTATGCCCCTGAGCTACCACCCACATATAAAGATATCGAGATCGGCCCATGCTAGGCTTATATCCCTGAGTTGCCACTCGTTTTACAGATTTACGTTACTTAGTTTATTTATCCTCTGATATTCTTACTTTGGTGGTCATAACATTATGGTGCCTTGAAATAATAACCTGCCACTAAGAGATATGTAAATAGGCACTTAATGCAATAAAAATAAGGTAGAGAGCTGTTGGCACACCAATGAAGTATTTAGGAGCTTAAAATAACACATGGATCTTAATTGAGTAAATGGAGAACTTCTGAAATTTTTAAATGAAAATAGATATGCAGGTTTAATAATAAACAAGTATTGAGGTGTTTTGATATGTTAAAGAGTGGGAACAAGGTAGATCGCTTCTTGGTATATAATACGCTGCTATTATGTGTCACTTGTTACAGGACAACCTTGGAAACTTACTTGATGGAACAAATGTTCGATTTCATGCCAAAGAGTACAATATAGAGTATGCCTTACGTACCTAGTTATATAGCTCTGAAACAAACCCGACTTGACTTCTCGTCTTTTATATTACTTATCTACAATAGAATATATGTTAAACTAGTATTAGCAACCAACCAACACATTTAGGCTACTTAACTTCACAAAAATAGTAATCAGGCAGTAAACACGTAATCTGTCAATCAAGGGCGTTATCTTAACCCTTTTCTCCTCTAATTACTCCCACATACCATGCATGTCCTTATAAGATCACAAGAACCACCTCAACTTCATTAAACCCTCCAAACAACACATGAAAACACATTGGGCAGTAAACAAGGGCAATAATTAGTGCGGTGGTGTACCACCACACCTTCTATATTTCATTACAAACTAATCACAACCTTCTCCAACATCAACATGGAAGCCCATAACATTAACATACAAAACAGTCCACAAAACAATCCCAAATCACTCTTATTGTAGCAACCCATTATTGAACTCATCATCTCTTGAGTTCTCAATAAAAACACATCCATAACTCTCTTTCAAATTCATATACAAGGAGAACAAAGTGGAGCAGTCACCTTACCTCAATTCTGCAACTTATTCCTTTAATTGAACTCTTCAAGAACTTGAAATTTCCTTCACACATTAAACCAAAGAAGAAAAGAGAAGTTCTTTAATATCAAAGAAAAGTGAGAAAATTTCTTGTTCTATATTCTACCATATATTTATAATCAAGCACTCATAACATCTTTTCATAATCTTCCATGAGACAATTAAACAAAAACTAAAGGGTTTTCAATTACCTTGGGCTGCAAAAGTGAGGGTTTCTTCAAGAACCCTAAAAGGAGTTTTAGGGATGTTGTTCTTAACCTTTGTTAAGAATGAAAGAAAACTAAAGTTTAAAAGGATGAAATCGTGTTTCAAATGAATAGAATTGCCAGCAATATTGAGCTTATATTGGGCCCTCTAGAACCTTTCTTATTGACCTCATTTTTAGCCACAAATTAGTCCAAGTAGGTGATGCACCTACTTAAGGGTCCAAGCTACTGAAACTTCAAAGTAGGTGATGCACCTACTTGTTTAATTTCTTGTTAGGCTCAATTATATTTGGTCCTTGGCAGATTGTGCGTGTTGGGACATATACCCATTTTCTTCCTCTTCTATTTAATTTGGGCCCAAATGAGTACATGACATTGCCCAAATCTGGTCCATAGCAATATATCCATTAATTTGGTCCAAATAGCTCAAGTAAGTGACTCACCTACTAGCTTAATTAAGTCCAGCAATCACCTTAATATTTTGTTCAATTTTCATCTCCTAATCACTTTAATCTAACCTTCAACTTATACACACTTGGTCACTTTAAAATTTAGATCCAAATACTAGCTTAAGATCCCAAGTTTAAATAGTTGTATCGACTTTAACATGGTTGTATCAAATAAAACTACACGGGCAGCATCTATAATCCTATCTGCACCCTTAACACTTGCATAACAATCTCATTCGTTACTATACCATAAGGCTATAAAAGGTTCCATATAATTAGAACAAGTACAAGCAAAATACAGGATGTTACATCCTTCCCCCTTTAGAAACATTCGTCCTTGAATGTTAGCATAATTGTCCAACCAAAAAAAGTTCAAGACTAAGTTTATTATCCCTATTATCACGTAGTACCTATATATTACACTTACTTGTTATTGCTCAAATTCAGCATCTTGGACTTTTTCTTCGTATTTGAATAAATGGGGGTACTTGGATTTCATCGCTTCTTCAGCTTCCCATGTTATCTCTTCTACTTGTTGGTTTCTGCATAGTACTTTTACTGAAGCTATTTCTTTGTTCCTTAACTTCTTAACTTGTCGGTCTAGGATAGCAATAGGTATTTTTTCATAGGTGAGATCTTCCGTAACTTGTACATCTTCAGTAGGAGTAATATGAGATGGATCTCCCATGCACTTTCGAAGCATTGAGACGTAAAATACTGGATGAACTGTTGGGAGCTCTTGGGGTAGCTCTAAATCATAAGCAACTTGGAAAAACCTTCGAGTAATCTTGTATGGGCCTATATAATGTGGACTTAGTTTTCCTTTCTCACCAAATCTCATAACCCCCTTCATTGATGACACCTTAAAGAATACCCAATCACCTATAGCAAACTCTAGCCCCCTTCTTCTAACATCTGCATATAACTTGTATCGACTTTGAGCTCTTTCTAGCCATCGTTAGATCACTTTAACCTTTTCCATAGCTTGATAAACTAGATCTGGCCCGAACAAGGTAGTGTCACCCACTTCAAACCATCCAATTGGTGATCTACACTTTCTTCCATACAAAGCTTTATTTTGTGCCATTTTGATACTTGAATGATAGCTATTGTTGTAGGCAAAATCGATAAGAGCTAGATGATCATCCCAACTACCTTTAAAGTCCAATACATAAGCTCATAGCATATTTTTAAGTGTTTGAATGGTATATTTTGCTTGTCCATCTGCTTGAGGGTGAAAAGTTGTACTTAGATTCACTTGTGTCCCTAAATTTCTCTAAAAAGACTTCCAAAAATTTAAATTAAATTGAGCTCCTCTATCCGATATAATAGAGATCGGAACTCCATGTAGTTGAACTATCACCTTAATATATAATTTGGCATATTCTTCAACTATGTAAGTGGTCCTAATCGGTAGAAAGTGCGTTGATTTGGTAAGCCTATCAATGAGCACCCATATGGAATCAAACTTTCGTGATGTACGAGGAAAACCAGTGATGAAATCTATGTTGATCATGTCCCACTTCCAGATTGGAAAATCTATACATTGCATATAACCCCCAGGATTTTGGTACTCTACTTTAACTCTTTGACAATTTGGACATTCGGCTACAAGTTTACAATGTTCTTCTTCATTTTACCCTACCAATACATTTCCTTCAAATCATGATACATTTTAGTTGACCCTAGATGGATGGAATACCTTAAACGATGTGCCCCTGTCATAATCCTCTTTCTTAGTTCATCTACATTTGGCACACACAATCTGTTTTGGCACCGAAGTACACCCTCTTGAGTAAGCCCAAATGCCTTGGTCATACCATATTGCATATTCTCCTTAATCTGTAACAGAATAGGATCTACATATTGCTTCTCTTTTACTTCAGTTACTAATGAAGATTCTACCACATTATGCACAATAAGCCCCACATCTGGAGTTTTAAGAAGGCGAACCCCCAAATTTGCTAGTTGGTGTAGATCCTTAGTCATCCCTTGTCTTTCTATAGACGAATCCATAGCCTTACAACTTAACGCATCTGCCATCACATTTTCTTTTCTCGGATGATACAATATATCAACATCATAGTCTTTTAATATCTCATCCCATCTTCGTTGCCTCAAGTTTAGGTCCTTCTGATTAAAGATATATTGCAAACTCTTGTGGTCAGTGTATATGTCAATATGAATCCCGTACAGGTAGTGACGCCATATCTTTAAGGCAAATATAACCGTTGCGAGCTTTAGATCATGTGTTGCATAAGTTTTCCCATGTGACTGCAATTGTCTCGAGGCATATGCTATGAATTTACCATGCTGCATCAATACACACCCTAAACCAATTCTTAAAGCATCACAATACACTGCATACCCCTCTGTTCCTTCTGGAAGCACCAATACGGGTGTAGAAGTCAACTTATTCTTCAGATCTTGGAAACTTCTTTCACATGCATCATTCTACTAGAACTTGGACACTTTGTGTGTTATCTTTGTTAAAGGTGCAGAAATTGAAGAAAATCCTTCAACAAACCTTCTATAATAACCTATCAACCCAAGAAAACTATGAACCTCCGTAAGCATTATAGGTCTTGGCCAGTTCTTCACGGCTTCTATCTTTTGAGTATCAGCCTTTATTCCTTCATCAGATACAATATGACCTAAGTATACCATAGATTTCAACCAAAACTCACATTTGGAGAACTTTGCAAATAGCTTACGATCACGAAAAATCTGTAACACCTGTCGTAAGTGACTGGAATGGTCCTCATTTGATCTTGAATGAACCAGAATACCATCTATAAATACTATCATAAACACATCCAAGAATGGCTTGAACACCCTATTTATCAAATCCATAAAAGCTGCAGGTGCATTAGTTAGCCCAAAGAACATGACTAGGAACTCGTAATGACCGTACCATGTTTCAAAAGCTATCTTGGGTATGTCATTCTCTTTGACCCTCATTTGGTCGTAACCAGACCTTAAATCAATCTTTAAAAACCAGTTGGCGCCTTGTAACTAACCAAATGAGTCATCAATTCTTAGAAGTGGATATTTGTTCTTAACAGTCACCTTGTTTAGTTGCCTCTAGTCAATACACATTCTTAATGAGCTATCTTTCTTACGCACAAATAACACTGGTGTACCCCAAGGGGACACACTAGGCCTTATGAATCCTTTTTCTAGCAAGTCTTGTAATTGCTCTTTTAACTCCCGTAATTCTGCCGGGGCCATTCTATAGGAGGGAATTGGGATTGGTTGAGTACCTAGAATCACATCAATATCAATCTCTACTTCTCATTCTGGAGGCAAACCCAGAAGTTCTTCAGGAAATTCATTTACCACTAGAATAGTTTGAAGAGTTGGTGCCTTCGTATCAGTATCCTTCATCTAACTAGATGACATATATAACCCTTGGAAATCATCCTTTTTACCTTAAAATAAGAAATAAATTTACCTCTTGGTGCACCAATATTACCCCTCCATTCAAAGATTGCCTCTTTTGGGAAATGGAAATACACTTTCTTAGTTCAACACTCCTCTGTGGCATAAAAAGAAACCAACCAATCCATACCCATTATAGCATCAAAATCTACCATTTCTAACTCAACTAGGTCAGCCATTGTATCGCGACTGCAAATAGTTATTATACAATTTTGATACACTCTCTTAGCTTTAACAGATTCGCCAATCGGCGTAGATACTTCAAGTGGATTAACTAGCAATTCTGGTGTTCTTTTGAACTTTCCAGCAACAAATGGAGTGACATATGATAATGTAGAACCCGAATCAACTAATGCATAGACATCATGTGAAAAGATGGATAATGTACCTATAACCACATCTGGAGAAGCCTTTGAATTTTGTCGATCCGCTAAAGCATATGTACGATTCTGAACTCCACTAGAGCTAGCTCCTCCTTTATCACCTCTACCATAACCCATAGGTTGTACACCTCTACTCGAATAAGGCACCGATGATGATGATGCAACAGTTGATCCAATAGGTCATGCCATACCACCTATGCCCCATTGAGGGAATTCTCTCATCATATGTCCTGATGTATCACACCAAAAGAAAGCATTTTTCCCAAATCGACATTCACCTAAATAAATCTTTCTATATTATTTACTTGGTTGTTGAGGAGGCCTTAATTGGCCCATACTCCCTTGCTCTTGATACCCTGCTATTTGTGAACCCTGACTCTCACTTCTTTGCCCAAATTAGTTGCCTTTAGACCCTTGAAAGTGTGGTGGAGAACTAGCTGCAGAATAATAAGATAATGGCCTAGGCGGTCTATTAAAAAATCGAGCCTAAATCTATCCTTGGGATGCCATAAACTGCCTCATAGTTCTAGACCTCTTGGAATACCCCCTTTCCAATTCTTGTGTTCTTCTTCTTTGCCTCTGGTCCACCATTTTTTGTGCAAATGCTTGTATCCTTTCTATGTCTATGTCTTTGTTCAAAGCAGCAATAGTACAATCTCTAACTAGATAGGGATCCAATCTATCCATATATTGATATACTCTATCATCCATTGTAGCTACTATGTTAGAGCATACCTAGCCAAAGAGTTAAATCAGAGGCTATACTCTCTTACGCTCATAGTCCCTTGGCGAAGATTCAGGAACTGATCTGCATGGTCTTCTCAGATCTTATATGAAAGGTAATGATCAAGAAATGCCTCTTTGAACTCATTCCAAGTGGCTAAAAGTGCATCGATACCCCTAGATCATTTCCAATCTTCGTACCAAAGTATTGCCTCCCCTTTCAATCTATATGTTGCTAGCTCAATTATCTCTTTACCTGATACATACATGACATCTAGAGACCTTTGGATTTAATCAATAAAGTCCTGTGGGTCTTCATTAAGATCTGATCCAGTGAATGTAGGAGGATCTCATTTAAAAAAATCCTGCGTTCGTAGGCTAGTTACACTATCTGCACCATTAGAACCTATTATTGGAATGGCTTGTCCTTGAGCTTGTCCAGCAACTATACGAGCTAATAATTGCACCATATTCCTTAGATCTTGGTCTGTAACATTAATAGGCAATTCTGAGGATGCGGTTCTTCACTTTCTTAGCTCTTCTGGAGATGGAAGAGTAGAAGAAGTTTGGGACATAAACTCAGCTTAAGCCTCACTTTGATTAGCTCATCTAGGTGGTGATTTACTGGTCCCTTCCCCGGCAGCCACGTCTATCTGCTTACCTATGTTCTTACTCATTCTTGTAACTGGCATCTTTACTATAATAAGAGGAAAAAAATAGGTTCAATGGTTAAATATGACTTACACCTACAATATGGGCTCTATTGCACAATCTAAGCTATGAAGAAAAAAAGATAATGCCTAAATGTCCCATAGCCTCCTATTTATAGATTTGGTGCATAGCACGCCCATAAATAAGACTCTATATAGATACGGCTTTGTAGACACCGAGGACGACCCGCTCTGATACCACTTTTGTCATGCCTTAAATCCTATTAGGGCGGACAGGCACCCGTAGCCGTAGAGTCTCGAGAGAACCAATTCATCACCTTGAAATTACCATGCAAGTAACTATGACAACCAAAGATTCTGACAAACATGATATTATGTATCGATGAGAATAATTACACATGCAAGCACAAACTGATATATACAATAACTTGGTCGTTGGGGCCACCATGTCTAAAGACAAGACACTACCATAACTTTACATAAGTCTACAAAACCTCTAAAGGAAACATATACTTAGTTAGGGTTGGGAAAAACCCTCGCCTTACTCTTAACCTTCTACACAATACCAAAATATATGGAACAGACTCGAAAAGCCCCGAATCAACCTGGAGCTCACCAATAGTCACCGAATAGCTGGGCTTCTAATAATGAGGTGTATGAACTGAAGTACCTATGCCTGCAGCATAAAATACAGGTCCCCCGTAAGGGACGTCAACATGAAAATATGTACTGAGTAAGCCAGGCTGAAGGTAACAACACAAGATACAAAAACACAACAGAAATCAGATATAAGTAATACTAGTAGACCACCTTTATATATACTTATAAGAATACATATATTACATTCCTTTCTTCATTTTTACCTTCTTACTTCATAATCTTTGTAAGCCATATATCATGCAAATGACTAGCTGATCAGTGGTAAATAGATTAATTATGATCGGCCCATGCTAGGCTTACGCCCCTGGGCTGCCACCTACATATAAAGATTGGGATCGGACCATGCTAGGCTTATGCCTCTGAGCTGCCACCCACATATAAAGATATTGAGATCAGCCCATACTAGGCATATGCCCCTAAGCTTCCACTCATTTTAGATATTTATGTTACTTAGTTTATTTAGCCTTTGATATTGTTACTTTGGGGGTCATAACATTATGGTGCCTTGAAATAATAACCTGCCACTAAGAGATATGTAAATAGGCAATTAATGCAACAAAAATGAGGTAGAGAGCTGTTGGCATACCAATGAAGTGTTTAGGAGCTTAAAATAACACATGGGTCTTAATTGAGTAAATGGAGAACTTCTAAAATTTTTAAATGAAAATAGATGTGCAGGTTTAATAATAAACACGTATTGAGGTGTTTTGATATGTTAAAGAGTAGGAACAAGGGCGTTGGCTTCTTGGTAGATAATACGCTGCTATTATGTGTCATTTGTTACAGAACAACCTTGGAAACTTACTTGGTGGAAAAAAATGTTCGATTTCATGCCAAAGAGTACAAAATGGAGTATTCCTTACATACCTGGTTATATTGATTTGAAACTAACCCAACTTGACTTCTCGCCTTTTATATTACTTATCTATAATAGAATATATGGTAAACTAGTATTAGCAACCAACCAACACATTTAGGCTACTTAACTTCACTAAAATAGTAATCGGGCATTAAATATGTAATCTATCAATCAGGGGCATTATCTTAACCCTTTTCTCCTCCAATTACACCCATATACCATACATGTACTTATAAATCATCGAAACCACCTCCGCTTCATTACACCACAATACACAAAAATACACTGGGCAGTAAATAAGGACAATAATTAGTTTGGTGGTGTACCACCATACCTTTCTTCTATATTTCATTACAAACTATCACACTCTTCTCCAATATAAAAATGGCAGCCTATAACATGAACATACAAAATAGTCCACAAAACAGTCCCAAATCACTCTTATTGTAGCAACCCATTATTGAACTCATCATCTCTTGAGTTCTCAATAACAACACATCCATAAGTCTCTTTCAAATTCATATACAAGGAGAACAAAATGGAGCAGTCACCTTACCTCAATTCTGCAACTTATTCCTTTAATTGAACTCTTCAAGAACTTGAAATTTCCTTCACACTTTAAACCAAAGAAGAAAAGAGAAGTTCTTTAATATCAAAGAAAAGTGAGTAGATTATTTGTTCTATATTCTACCATATATTTATAATTAATCACTCATAACATCTTTTCATAATCTTTTCTAAGATAATTAAACAAAAACTAAAGGGTTTTCACTTACCTTGGGCTGCAAAAATGAGGGTTTCTTCAAGAACCCCAAATGGAGTTTTAGGGCTGCTGTTCTTAACCTTTGTTAAGAAAGAGAGAAAACTGAATTTTAAAAGGGTGAAATTATGTTTAAAATGAATAGAATTGCCAGCAATATTGAGCTTATTTTGGTCCCTTTAGAACCTTTCTTATTGACCTCATTTTTAGCCACAAATTAGTCCAAGTAGGTGATGCACCTACTTAAGGGTCCAACCTACTAAAACTTCAAAGTAGGTGATGCACCTACTTGCTTAATTTCTTGTAGGGCTCAATTATATTTAGGCCTTGGTAGATTGTGTGTGTTGGGCCTTATACCCATTTTCTTCCTCTTCTATTTAATTTGGGTCCAAATGAGTACAATACATTGCCCAAATCTGGTCCATAGCAATATGTCCATTAATTTGGTCCAAATAGCTCAAGTAGGTGACTCACCTACTAGCTTAATTAAGTCCAGCAAGCACCTCAATATTTTATTCAATTTTTAGCTCCTAATCCCTTTAATCTAACCTTCAACTTATACACACTTGGTCACTTTAAACTTCAGATCCAAATACTAGCTTAAGAGCCCAAGTTTAAATAGTTGTATCGACTTTAACTTAGTCGCATCACATAAAAATACACAGGCAACATCTATAATCCTATCTACACCATTAACACTTATATAACAATCTCATCCGTTAGTGTACCACATGGCTATAAAAGGTTCCAAATAATTAGAATAAGTACAAGCAAAATATGAGATGTTACATAAATTACCCTACCTCTGGTTTAGAGACGTACATGACTATTTTTGCTTTAATATTGTGGTTACAATACTTGTATGGAGTCCATTTTGAGATGTTCTTAGATCATCGTAACCTTTAGTATTTCTTCACCAAGCAAGATCTTAATATGAGGCAGCATTATTAGATTGAATTGCTTAAATATTATGACCTTACTATTTTCTATTATTTGGGCAACGCTAATGTGGTTGCATACACCTTAAGCCAGAAGTGAACAAGCATGGGTTGCTTTTTTTGACTCAGGAGAGACCTTTGGACTTAGAGGTTCAGTCTTTGGCTAACCAGATAGTTAGTCTTGATATTCCGACACCAGGGTATATTTTGGATTTTGTGGAGTCTAGGTCTTCCTTAATGGAGTAGATTTGAGCTTATCAGTTTGATAATACTGGATTAAGAATGATTTAAGATATGGTGTTGAGTAGAGAGGCTAAGAAATTATCAATGGATCTAGATGGTATTTTGAGGATTGGGGGTTGAGTTTGTGTATCGAGAGTGGGTAATTGGATTAGATTGATTTTTTAGGAGGTTTATTATTCTAGGTATCCCATCCATTTGAGAGTAACTAAGATATAACGTGATTTGAGATAACATTACTGATGGGGTGGTATGAGAAAGGATGTAGCGGATTTGTAACTCTGCATATGTTGTCAGCAAGTAAAATTCGAGCATTTGAGACCTGGTGGTTTGCTTCATAGGTTACCCATTCTCGAATGAAAATAGGAATGGATCACTATAGACTTCGTAATTAGGTTTTCTCATACTTTTATGGATCCAATAGTGTTTGGATCATCGTGGATCGATTGAATAAATTTGCTTATTTTATTTTGGTTCAGGTTTTTTTCAATGCTAAGAGGATGGCCCGTAGCTATATTAGTGAGATAGTTTTATGGTGTACCAATGTCTATCATCTTGGATCGAGGTTTAGCATTCACATCTCACTTTTGGAAGACTTTCCAAGAGGAATTGGGCACTCGAGTTTAACCTAGGACAATATTTCACCCCCAGACTGGTGGTTTGGTAAAAGCGGACTATTCATGTTTTAGAGGATATACTCTGCACTTGTGTGATGGACTTTAGAGGTTAGTGGGCGAAATATATAGCTTTGGCAGAGTATGCTTATAATGATAGCTACCATTCCAATATTGAGATGTCTCCTTTGAGGCATTATATGGTAGGCGTTATTGCTCTCCAGTTGGTTAGTTTGGGGTTTTTGAGATTAGGCTTTGAGGTGTTGACTTGCTTCGTGAGTCTTTGGATAGATAGACTTTGAGTGGCTTAGAGTAGGCAAAAGTGTTATGCGGATCGTAGACTTTGCACCTTAAGATTTAATTTTGGTAATTATGCCTTCCTTCATCTATTCCCCATAAAGGGCGTGATGAGGTTTGGTAAGAGGGGCAAGCCTAGCCCCCAGTATATTGTACCTTTTGAGATTTTTCAAACAACTGGTGATGTGTCTTATGATTTAGCATTACCCCTTAATTTATCAGTTGTTCATCCAATTTTTCATGTTTTTATACATTATATTCAAGATGAATCTTATGTCATTTGTTGGGATTCAGTACAGTTAGATAAGTGGTTGTCTTTCATTGAGGAACCTGTCTTCATCTTAACTAGGGATATGAGACGATTGCGTTCTAGATATATGTCAATGGTTAAAGTCAAGTGGAGGCATCGACCTGTAGATGAGTCTACTTGGGAGGTTCAGTTTTATAAGCATGGTAGTTATCCTTATCTTTCTGCCGATTCAAGTATTTCTCTAGCCTTTAGTTAGAGGATAAACTAGATTCTTAGTGTGAATGATGTAATGACCTAATTTTTGATTATTTTTGTGACATATATATTTCTATGTTGTTTGATTATTTTATCCATCCCCATGGTTACTTTGTCATATTTCTGAGGTGTAGTGATAATTGGAACGGTTTTCAATGTATTTCAATGTGATTTGAGCAAGATTATAATTTTGGTGGTTATAAGGCTTATTAGTTGACTTCGGTCAACATTTATTGATCAGTTTATTAGATGACAAAATGGAATGCGCCAACTGATACGAAACTTTGATTTTAGGTTGGTAACATGGTTTGTGTGGCTTTATGGTTTTATATCTAATTTTGACTATCGGTTTAGAAAGCTGTAAAATTGGGTTTTGAGGGTCAAATTTGTGAAAACGACGTCTTTTTTTGAAAATCTAATATTGTCATTGATTACGGAGCATCAAATTAAGTATAGTAGCATAGTTTGATTGCATTCTTGGGATTTCAGATGAATCTCGAAGGGTTCATGGAGACATGAAATTCTCCAACTCTGCAACTGGTGCACCATTTAAACAACACTTTGGTTGGTTAAGTGACTTTGCATGATAGCCAAAGTATTGCCTAAGCAACACTAGGCTCGCTTAAGTGATAGCCTTGTCACTTACGCGATAAGGTGGGCATCGCTAAAGCACGCATGGTCATTTAAGGAACCCGGCGATCGCTTAACCAACACCTAAGTGTATTATATCCCCTATTTTCACAATTTTACCATTTTTGAGACTTGGAGCTTGGGTTTTTGAGTTTTTGAAAAATTTCTTCCATTCTTAGTTTAGGTAATCTCCAAAACTCTTATTTCAATTATTTTCTTTGATTCTCGTAATTTAAATCCTTTTAAAACTTGAATTCAAAAGTGGAATTTGGGGATTCGGCCCGTAAGTCCTAAAATTGGGAATTCTTTGATCTAAACCCCAATTCTAACCCATTTTTTCATGGATTTTCTTCTACAAGTTCCTTTAATTATGTACAATATATTTTTGGACTAAAATTCTAGTTTTACCCTTTCTTTTTGAAAACCCATTTTGAGGGTCCATTTGAACCTGGCCCAAAAATAGGCAATATGGCTATCGTTGGCTTTCTTTTAATGTGTAGATTCTATATTTATATGTTTTAATTGATTTTGGGATCGTTCGCAAAGAGAAAGTTCCATGGTAGAGTTTTTTAATCGATTTTCAACATTCGAGGTAGGTTATGTCTTAACTTTCTTCAGACTGGGTTGGGTAGTTAATATGGGTATTAAATCATGTTATGGATGTGGGAACTAATCATGGAAATGGAATTATTGTTTGTTTGGTGCCCGTGGGGGGCCTATGTTGTGTTTTTTGGTGGTTTGGAGACACTATGTGCTATCTTTGACCAGGTGGGGTCTTATATAATATTGTTGTCTTTATGTATTTATATTTGGTCATATCTGTTCTGATGAGAAGCCTAAATTAGAATTTATGCAGTACCAATGGCATATTGTTGTGTATTTCACTGTATTCATATGTGATTACATTGGATTCATCAATTTGTTGGCATATTGAGTAGATATTGATATTTGTTATTGGAATGTATATGAGTTGAGAACCCCTATGCGTCCTACGTGGAAGCACAGCTCGGTAGGTGTATATGGAGCTTGTGCAACAAACTTTAGTATCACATTATCATCATCATCATCTTCATTGTATTTCATATATATTATATTCATTTTGTGTTGTGTTATTGACCTTGATGTGATATCTATCTATTCGTATTTCTTATTTATCGTGTATACTTGTGCTTCTTTCTTATATTTGTGAATGGAAATGGTTATATTCTAGATCTGTTAGTGGAAATGCTGTGGGCTACCGTTTGGGATATTTTCTAATTGTAGTGACTTGCCCATAGTATGTATTTTATATGCCTTATTTTCTACTTTTCTCAATTGGTCTATGATACCTAATGAGTACACGTGGACCGTACTCACCTTTATTGCGCCTTTACGGTGATGATCTACGTATGAGTATGCCACCGGTAGCTGATTCAGGAAGTATCTGGGATATATTCGAGGTAGCTGATGATCTATGCTTCCAGAGTTGTTCCACTACCTTTTCCTATCTATTTCATGTCTTATTTCATATTCAAAGAAAAATTTTGATCCTTCTTGGACTTTTATTCTATCTTTGACATTCATGATGTATTTAGTGGTTCTTACACTAAGACACAAGGTTTTGGGATATGATATAGTATCTTTGATTATGTTTTTCCTTTTTTACTTTTTATGTGGGGTTCGACTCTATTCTGGGAGTCTTTCCTTGGATTTTGGAATTGATTTCTCATTTCATATTAGTTTGGGTAATAAAATTACTTGTCAAGGCTTGCTGCGATAAGTGTCATCATGACCTTTGATTTTTGGATCATGACACATAAGCCTAGTCAAAGTCAAAACATGTCCAAACCCCACTCAGGCTCAAGAATGTAAATAGGATAACGTAAGAAGGCCTATTAAGACTTCAAGGAGCTAATTATCATCTCGACCTAAATGACTGAAGGGACCCACCTCTAACTCTGAAATTTTATTCTAAGGAAATTACTAGCCCAAACTAGTCTAAGGTTAAGGTTCCAAACCGCGCTATGGTTCCAAACCGTGCTATGGTTCCAAAATCCTGCTATAAAGTACTTTATAAGTTTTAGTAAGCCCTAAGATAGAAATCCAACATAAGAAACAGGTAGATAGGTCAAATCCACCTAATTATGGCTAGCTAACCAACTAAATAATCTAAATTTGCAAAATATCCAGCCAAGTTGTTATTCTCAACCTAAAACTAGCATAATATCGTACTGATACTATAATTAAACTCAATCTAAGAGAAGAGTAAGCCTATCCTACCTGGACATCGAAGAATACCCAATAAAGTTTGCTAAATTTGAGATTTTCCCTTTTGAAAAGACTCCATACAATAACACACAATCAAATAGTTATCTGTATATTAATACGAGAATAATGATACCAATATTGCATTTTTATGCTCCAAGTCCAAAATTGAGTCAAAATCCCATGTGGGGCCCACTTGAGAATTCGCACTTTCGAAACCATCAACACGTCCATCTATGCTCAAGGATCATTTGCCCAAAGGGATGAGTAATTTTTATGCTCAAGCGATACTCAATTAAACCCATCAAAGAAGTAGGTACTTTTGACTAAATCAGAGAATTAAACTAAGAATTAGACAGAAACTTACAAGGATTACGATGAGAAAATGACTTTCCCGAGCTCACCAACACCCCACAATCACCCAAGAGTAAATCTCCCAATTCTGCAAGCTCACTAGGGTTTTAATGATTTTAAAACTTGGAGAAAATGGGAGAAAAATGATTGGGAGATAAAGTAAATGCCCCTACAGTTACTGCTTAAGCGATCACTTAACCTCTTAAGTGGTTGCCGTTAAAACGGCCTAGGATCCCTTAAGCAATCCCTGGAACTTGGTTGACCTTTGCTATAATGGAAATGACATTTCTTAAATGATGTCTTCTTTTATGGAAAGGGCTCCATTAAAAAGTCATGATGGGGCCAGCCTCAGCTGCTTAAACAGTTGCATTTGCTGAGTCTATGCACCAGCTGAACTTAGATTTTGCCAAGTTTTCACCAACCCCTCGGGATTCATTCGAAATCCCATGAATACAAATGAACTATGCTAACGTATTAAATTTGACATTCCAAACTCGATGACACCATCAAAATTTGCATCTGGAGTCATTTCAATGAAATATAGGCTCCACACCTAAGGGCCACTTTACTAAAATATGTCCAATAGTCCGAACTAAGTCTGAAAGCCTTGAGACCCAAACAAAAGGTCCCCCTAACCTAAAATCGATGTTTTGGAGCTGATGAAACTATTAGAATTGTCATATGAGGTTGTTTACATAAATCTTATGCCTGATAATCAATCCTTACCAGAGAAGAATTCAAAATAAGAAATTGTCTCTACAAACCATACGAATTGCCCAGTGACCAAACTGATGGCTCCAGTAAGTCATAAATGAATTAAAAATGATAGGAATGCTATCAATAGAAAAAAAAGTGTGGAAAAGTAGAAAATGGCCTAGAGGTTCATTACAAAATCCACTACTAAAAGGACTTTCATCTGCAGAAGTAAAGGGATAAGAAGTACCTGAAGGCTCAAATAGGTGGGTATATTGGGCTCACATCTCACTGTCAATCTCCCAAGTAGCCTCATCTACTGAATAGTTCCTCTACTAAACCTTAAATACTGGAATCTCTCTAGTGTATAATCGCCTAACATCCCTACTAATATGAGAATTGGTTTCACTACAAAAGTCAATTTCTTATCCAACAGAACTGAGTCTCTTCAAAGCACATGTGACTCATCAGGATCTAATGTCGTATCATAGAAAAATGAAAAACTGGATGAACAATGCAAAAATCTAGGGGCAAGAACAACTCATAATCCACCTTTTCAACTATGGGAAGGATCTCAAAAGGTCTCGAATAGAGCATGCCTTTCTTCCTGAACCTCATCACACCCTTCTTGGACGATACTAAAAGAAATACCCAATCTCCAACTCCAAACATCAAGGCACGAAGTATACGATCAGCCTAAGCCTTCTTCCTACTCTGAGCTATCCTCGACATATCTTGAATCACACAGACTCTACTGAATGACTCTCGAAGAAAGTCAGTACCATGGGTCCTAACCTTGGATGTCTCAAACCACCCTATAGAAGATCAATAACGCCTACCATATTATTCTTTAAATAGGGATATCTCAATACTCAAATGGTGGCTATTATTATAGGCAAACTCCGACAAAGCTAAGTTCTACTCCACTAACCTCCAAAGCTCAAAACACAAGCTTAGAGCATATCCTTAAGAATCTGAATGGTCAGCTCCGACTGCCCACCATTCAAAGGGTGAAAAGCTATGCTAAGATCTACCCCGGTACCCAACTCCTCCAAAAACCCTCTAGAGTTAGAAGTGAATACCGAGCCCCTGTCTAAAATAATAAATTTGGGTACTCCATGTAGGCAAACTATCTCACCTACATAGATACATGCGAGGCTCTAAACACTAAAAGACATCTGAATAGGAAGGAAATGTGTTAATTCGGTCAATCGATCTACAATGACCCAAATGTCATCAGAACCACGGGAGGTACGAGGTAACTACTAACGAAGTCCATGGTGATCTGATACCACTTTTACTTAGGAATGGGAAATCTTTGATTCAGGCCACCGAGACTTTGATGCTTGACCTTCACCTGTAGACAACATAGGCAACGAGCTACAAAGTTCTCTATATCTCTCTTCCTGCCACTCCACCAGTAGTGTTGTGTCAAATTCCTATACATCTTAGCTATCTTAGGGTGATAGAGTATCTGGGGTTGTGAGCCTCACCCAATATTAGCTGAATCAAGTCACCAACCCTTAAATTACAAATGCAACCATCATATCTAAAAGTACCCTTAAAATCCATGGCAGCCCTTTTGAATTTACCGCTTAGTACATGATTATGGATGACATAAAGTCCCCTGTCCTCAAACTAGCAACTTTAAATCTGCTCAAATAAGGTAAACATGGTATTCATATATGCACGGGTCCTCCCAGAGTTTGAAATATCATGTTGCATTATCAAGTTGACTAAGGAATGGATGTCCCATGCTAATAGCCAACCAAAAACTATAATAGAATCCAAACTACCCATACTCACCGCCTACTGTCTTAAGAAGTCTACTACAATATCCTTTTTGCCCAGATAGTATAAAATAGAGATGGCATAATTCTTCAGCAACTCCATTTACCTGTTCTATCTCACATTAAGCTTTCTCTCAGTTATAAGGGACTAAATACTATGATGATTAGTTTAGATCTCATAATGAACACCATATAAATAATGCCTCCAAATTTTAAGCATAAAAACTATCGCTGCCAACTCCAAATCATGAGTGAGGTAATTGAACTCATGCATCTTTAGTTTTTGCAATGCATAAGCAACAACTCGACCCTACTACATCAAGACACAACCCAAACCAACACCAGAAGCATCACAATATATGGTAAAACCTTTGCCCTTAATAGAAAGAGTCAATATAAGAGCTAAAGTGAGAAAATCCTTAAGCTTTCAAAAATTTGAATCGCACTCCTCAAATAACTAAAAAAGAACCCTTTTTGGGGTTAATTTGGTCATTAGTACTTTAATAGTAGCAAATACCTCAATGATCTGCCTATAGCAACCTATGAAACCAATAAAACTATGAACCTTAGAAGAATATATAGGTCTGTCCCAATCTTGAATAGCCTCAATCTTCATTAGGTCCATCATAATCCTATCCTTAGACAAGATGTTTCATAGAAATATAACAGACTTGAGCTAGAACACACATTTTCAATATTTGGCAAAAAAAAACTCTGATATTTCAAAGTTTGGAAAAAAACCTATAAATATTGCATATGTTTCTCCCTACGCCTCGAATACATAGGAATTTCATCGATGAAAACTATCACGAAGGAGTCTAAGTAAGTTCTAAACGTGGGGTTTATCAAATCCATGAATGTAGTTGGCTCATTAGTCAACCCAAAAGACATCATCAGAAACTCATAATACCATAGCGAGTCTTAAAGGTTGTTCTATGGGATGTCCTCTGCACAAATTCTCAACTGAAGGTAACCGGATCTCAAGTTAATCTTAGAGAACATTGTTGCTCCCTGAAGCTAGTCAAATAACTCATTAATATGAGGCATTATTCTTTACTTTCACCTTATTCGGTTGCTTGTAATCGATATACATATGCAAGGAACCATTATTTTTCTTTACGACCAAGATCGGAGCACCCAAGGTGACATACTTTTCCTAATTTAACCCGTACCTAAAAGATCCTAAAGTTGAGAATTAAGATTTCTAAGCTTGATAGTATCCATATGATAAGGTACCATTGAAATAGGTCGGGTGCTCGACTCAAGATTAATTAAAAACTCAATATTATGCTCAGGAGTAAGACTAGTGTAACTATAAGACCCCATGAGTTTTCTAGTTGCTTAAGCTTGTAGAGCAGGATAAAAGAAGCCTTATACTTAGAAATTTGGCTAAATGTTGAAACTTAGTCATTTTCACAACCTTAGAACTTTGAAGACTTTATTTTTGACCTTCTCAACCTTCGATTATTGATATTTTAGATACTTTATGATCTGGGAAGTCAGTGAGTGTTCTCGAACAAGTTTTGGATTTTAAGACCACGTTTATAATCGTTTGGTATCCCAAAATAATAGACTAATGTGATATTGACACGCCGGATTGCCTATGCATCGGTCAACTTTTGTACAGGAAAATTACTGAGGCTCAACACAGTAGAGGCATGATGCATCGAGTATCGCGTTGATGCCCCTGATGTGCCGCGTCGCCTTCAATGTCAATGCCCAGTAATTTTTAGCTTTTAAATTTTTGCGTCCTAGGGGGCAAGTTATTTATTTCCCCCACCTCTTTTCAGCTTAAACATGGGATTAAATCCCCGAAACATTAAAATAAGGTTATTATCTCTCAAAATCAACCAGAACTTATCCTAGGGTTTTAATCCAAAATTCAAGAGAGCTCTATATTTAATCGTCACTTTTTAAAAATTCTTCAAGAATCAGAATCCCCATTATGAGAGCAACAAGAAGCACCCATTAGAAGTTCAAATACTATCCCAAAGTCAAGAGTTTATTCAAAGCTTCTATCAAGGTATGTGGGATTTCAACAAGAATACTCCCTTCGTTCTTGTTATATCATGTTTTTGCAAGTAGGTTGTACCAAATTTACTTTAATTTAAATTTATGAAATTATAAACTGCTCAAGTCTTGAATTGTATAATATTTCACCTATTTCATATTTTGAATTGAGAATTAATGCTATAAATTGCATGTTACCATTATGAATTGATGTTTTCAAGTGTTTCCAAGATTTATGTCATGAATTATGCTTAATTATGAAATTGAAATTATCTAAGAGTGAGTATAAGCTTTAAACCAAGTATGAGTTTAGGTGTTTTCTTGAAGATTATGTCGCATGATTCAATAAGCAAGTGCTTTAACTTTAAAGAAAGATTTGTTTTGAGTCTGAGTTAAGAAAGAAATCCACATAAAGTACGATTTAAAGCAAAGAGAAACATGATTTTGGTCTTCATTATAGACCCTTGAGTTTATTTGAAGTAGATTTTCCTAAACGTTTTGAGCTGAGTATGGGAGTAGTATTTAGCACTGAGTCGAGTATGATGCTAAGGTTTCATGCCGCAGAACTACGTGCCACCACAGGTTGAGATAGTTATCCCCTCTATATGTGGATGACTGAGATAGTGATCACTAAAGTTAAGGTTCTATTCCAATGGCAAGGATAGAATAGCTCTCCCCAATGTGGGCAAGATATTGGACTCTATGTAGCTCACATAGTTTATGTCGGTTAGAAGAAACTCCCAAAGCAGTCCCCTACTCTATTTAAGATAAAGTATGTGTGTTGAAAGTTTGATCTTGAGACTCCCAAGTGTCCCAAGTCTTAAAGTTCCTAAAGTTCTAAGTCCTTAAGTTATAAAGAAGTTCTATTCTCCTTGAGATAAAAGATTTCTCTAGGTTCACTCAAAAAATATTCCTAAAGATCAAGGATCAAATCTATGAGGCTCCGATTATTTTTGCCAGCAAACTCAAATAAAGCTTCACATAAGGAAGACTGACAAAATTAAAAGATGTTAAATCTGGGACCTGGTCCTCAGATCTATGTTCAAGAAAATCTGGAATGGAATGGTGTATTAGAGTAAACAAATTAATGTTGGGATTGATAAAGCTAACCTAACCTACAAAATAAATGAGTTATTCTTCCCAAACTTGTCTATTATAAGGTGACGGGTATCCTTGGTAAGGTAGGTGCACAATGGTCTAACTCAGTACTATACCTTTGCAAGTATACACCCATGGAAACAGCTTTGGAGGAAAATAGTTAAGGCAATCACAATTTGAGGATTCTCTCAAAAATGAGAGGGACATGGTCCCATCTCTCAAGGTTAATATACTAATCCATTGTACTTTGATAATCATAAATGTCTTCTAAAAGACCACACGTCCTTTCTCTTTTGAGCAAAAGCTATCAATTCATAATAATGTGAAGAGTTGCGCCTAATAAATTCAAATGCGTCATTTCAAAAGGAAATATTTTAATAACAATGGTCACCTCACTCATCTAACTAAATCAAACTTATCTCATCATACTCTACTCCAAAATTGAAGCAACTTATCTCTTTTAATTGTCCCTCCCCCTTGAGTTTAACTAATCTCCTTCTTTTTCTCTCACAACATCCTAAAATGGTAGATACTCCTACTTTCTCAACTCCAGTTAAAGACCTTGAACTCGATAAAGCCCTTAAAAATCCATCAGAATAGTCCCAAATTGATCTTTCTGATAACTTAACACCCAAATCTATAGAAGATATTCTTTTGAGTCCTCAACAGGAGCCTGTTCCAGAAAATATTCCAGAAAATCCACATTCTCTAACTGAATTTTTCCCTATTGAGACTTTTTCAACCTTTAAACTTTTTATTAATTCATAGTCGAGTATCCAAATCTTGATTTTGGTTCACCAATTGAACTAAAAATTCCTTAATTCATAGAAGAATCAAATCACCTAAAGATCTTTAAATCATCATCTATTCTAAAGAACCAAAAAATATTAAACTCCCAAAAATCACTCAAGTACCTGGTTCCCCCTACTCCCTATGAGTTAAATCCCGTCTTTACCCTACTATGTCATGATGAAATACTAATAAGAAGGTATGATCTTTCCTGCAGTGAAAATTGGGTAACTAAAAATCTATTGGCGCTTGCATACAATTTCAAGGAAAGCACAGTTAATGCAGAAGAGAAACCAATTGGTAAAAAAGGTGATATGACTAAGGATGGAGATAGTGTACTACCACCAAATGAGGATGATGAAGATGAAGCACCACTAAGGTGGCATGTAAAATACAAAGTGGCATTAAAGGCAAGAAAAAACTGATTGATTCAGGTGTAAAAGTTACTAGAACCTATTCTACTAGGGGATCTGAAAAGAAGTTATTAGCTGATGTGTTGAAACCTAGTAAGCCTTCTACCTCTAAGAGAAGAAGACTCAAAAAGGTTATTGTAATATAGGATGAGAAGGTTGAAATTGTAGAGACTAGAGAGGATAATAATATTGATCTTGATGTTGTTACGACAACGGAGAAAAGAAGAAAAAAATTCATATCTCAGGAAGGAACGGGTGATCCCTTTCAAAGTCTGGTAGCCTTGTAAGAATGATGAAAAAATATATTATTGTGAAAAAAAAGAGATTTTCTGAGGGACTTGGTCCTAAAAAGAGAAAAATTGTTTAAAAAAAAAGCCAAATAGTGATATAAAAAGAAGAAGAAAAGAAAGATGCATCAAGAGAGCAAAGGAATGAGATCTTAAAAACTCAGAAAGTATTTTCTTGGAGAGTGTTTGATCATAAAATTTATGAGAAGCTAGGGATGGTTGAATTAGTAGGATATGTAATACACCAGGGATGGTTAAACCTCTTACAGGAACCAGCTCCGATGGTTTTTGAAGAAGAAGTGAGAAAATTTTACTATACAATAGAATTCATAGAGGATAAGTTAAGCTTGACTACCAAAGTACAAGGAAATCAAATTAGACTGGATAAAGAATCACTAGGGAAAATCCTAAATATGCCTATTAGAGAGGTAAAGACTGTTGTAAAGCAGCAACCCTCTACTGAGTTCATGATGGATGCCACTAAGGTTGGAAGAATATTAATGGATGGAGTGAGAAAGAAATTTCTCACAGGAGAATTTTAGTTAGTATTTAAATTTGTGAAGAAGTTTCTTTTGCCTAGGTCAGAGAAAAGGATCATTTTCTATGTTGTTGATTTGAACCTGATTGAGTGCTTGAGCAAATTTGAGATAATAAGTCTTCTTTCCCTTATGATAGACACATGAATAAAATAGATGTTGAGAAAGAAGGAGGATATGGAATACCATATGTGTACTTTTTAACAAAGTATTTGATCACTTTGGAGTAATTGGGAATAAAGGGACTCCATGAATAGTTAAGCTAAAGTTTGGTCAGACAATATTGGTGGAAAATGAATGCATTAAAAGAAAGTGGTACTTATGTCCTAAGTGTCAGAATGTTTGGCTGCTTAGGAGAATTTCAGCAAGGAGATAGAGGAGATGAGGGTCCAGTTGGCTGCAAAGGACACTGAGATAGTGCTTTTAAAGATGCAAAATCAAAAATTATACTCAGAGTGACCTGGTACCATAGAGAAACTTTCTACAGAAAATGGTAAGCTCTAGATTAAGGTTATAAAACTCATTCAAGAGGTTCATATTCTAAATATTGAAATTAAAGATCTCACTAAACAATTGCTAAATGCCCTTGCTGCTGAGAGTTCTAGAATGGAGCTCTTACTGAAATCCTTATCCCCTAAGCCCCTTTTTTCCTAAGTCTTGACATCCCTAATCTCAATCATCCCTATGTGTCAGTTTCAAGTTTGTATTCCTAGTGTGGGTTTTGATAGATCAAAATATTTTATGCTTATTTTAGTGTGATGTATGGTACTAATCTCTCTTAACAATGAATGAATCTTCTGGTTTTATGCTTCATCTATTCTCATCTTGCCTCAAAATAATGGAGTAAGTTGAGCATGATCAAAATAGCACCATTGCGGGTAGTGAAACTTAGTTTTCGCTTGTGTGGTGTTGATAGTAACTTTGGGTTCACTGGTAATGTTTGTCATTTATTTTGTTTGTTGTTTCTATTTAATTAAAATATATTTCAATAGTGTCCACGACATAATGAGTTATCATGGAAGCAATGTCAGACCTTTGATTGTCCCCTTGATAATGAGGACCATCTCCATGATGCAGGGCGTACTAGTACCATCCGCATCTCACCGAATAAAAGGAATGGGGTAATTCACGTCATAAGTATAATGTTACACTTGCTTCAAATGAAAGGACTCTTTGGTGGTCAAGCTCATGAAGATCCAAACTTGTACTTGAAAATTTTTGTGAAAGTGTATGTCCCATTTGACATTGCTCATATCTCACAAGGGTCCATACGATTACGCCTCTTCCCGTTCTCTCTAATGGGTGAGGCGGTGTTGTAGTTAAGGCTCTTTCCACTGGGTCCATCACATCGTGGGCTGAGCTTACCTATGCTTTCTTAGATCATTATTTTCCACTATCAAAGATGTTACAATTATGGGACAAAATCATTAATTACTGTGAACTCAATAGAGAGACTCTATATGAAGTTTGGGAGAGATTTAATAAAAATCTTGTGCAATGTCCTAACCATGAAGTATAGAATAAGATGCTCCAACAAATATTTTAAAGGGTGTTGGACCAACTCAACAAGACCGTGGTGGACAACACGATCGGTGGATCACTTGTGAGGTTGTCATATTATAGGGCTTTAACTTTGAATGAGTAAATCACAAAGCAAAATAGGGGGTGGAACATTGGGATACCGAGGTAGCCACAGGTTCTCCAACCACCTCAATTGTAAATAAAGAGCCAAGAAATAAAGAAAAAGAGAGAAAGGAAAATATGGAAAAAATGATGACATAACTAGACCTCCTTACAAAGCATGTGATGGGTGCACCAGCAAAAATGGTAAATGTCGTGGCATCCAAAGGATATGATGAAGATGAGGCAAAAGCCCTTAGTGAAAAAATTAGATGCTTGGCAAACTACTAGGGGGTTCTCGCCAAGCCTATCAATGGCAAAGAGAACCAAGGTTGGAACGATCGGGTCGTGATTGGAGGGATAAGAAAAGGGAGAATGATAGATATGTGCCCCTCCATTACCAAATGAAGAGCAAGGAATTAAATCTAGTGGATCCCACAAAGTTCAAAGCTAAGGATTTTTTTACTAAAATCTTGATAAGAGTGAAAGGGATGGACAAGATGGTCCAAGAATTAGAAGGAGACTTTTCTCAAATCAACCCACGGTTGCATCACACTCTACTTTAATCAAGCAATTGGAGACCCAAATTGGCCAAATCTCAATCCCACTTAATGTTAGGCCAAAATGTAGCCTCCTTAGTGATACAGTGGTAAATCCTAAGAACGATGCTTATATATTAGCAATTGTCACATGAAGCAGTAAAGAACTTGGTGCACAAAAGGTTGAGGTCAAATAAAAGTCTCTTGATGATCAAATGAACACAAAGAAAAAGCATGTGGGTCAATCTAATGATGAGGCTCCAAAGTTTCAAGAAGAAGATGATGAAGAACCAATGATAATTAAAGAGATAGTTGATGAGGAGGGAACTCCTATGGTATTTGAGGGTGATGAGCCACAACGTGACCCCTTAACTTCAATGAAATTCCCTCATTTATTCCCTCAAAGACCCAAGAAAAAAGAGGAGAATATCAAATTCAAGAAGTTCCTCGCCAAGCTTAGCAATCCTTCAATCAATATCCTGTTGCTAGAAGCCATCAAATAAATTCCAGGATATGCTAAGATAATAAAGACATTAATGTACAAAAAGTGCCTTGTATATTATGAAACCATTAAATTTACCCATAGTTATAGCATTATCATGACTAATGCGATGGTGGAAAAGAAAGAAGACCAGAGAGCCTTCACAATCCCTTGCTCCATTGGGACACACACATTTGAGAAAGCCTTGTGTGACCTTTGTGCAAGCATCAATCAAATGCCATGTGCAATCTATCAAAGACTTGGGTTGGGCACACTTACTCCCATAACAATGAGGCTCTTGATGGTGGATTGCTCTATTAATAAGACGGTTGGAATCTTGTATGATGTATTTATAAAGGTCGAACATTTCATTTTTCTAGCGGACTTTATTATCCTTGATTGAGAAATCAACCAAAAAATACCCATTATTCTTGAGAGGCCCTTTTTGGCAACTGATAGAGCAATTATTTATTTAGAGAAAAGGGAAATGAAATTTTGGATTCAAAATAATGAGGTTTTATTTTGGGTGTGTAAAACCAAGAAACAACCAATGGAACTATGATCCATTATTGATATAGTGGACACGGAGGTGGATGATGGGTCCCTCAAGGATCCAACTTGAAAGTTAAAAATGTTGTGCCATGATATTAAACTAGGAATTAGATGGGAGGCAACCCATCATTCCATGAAAGTGGCATGTATCCTCTAATTTTTTGCTTTTTAAAGCAGCTTATGTTTATTAAAATTGATCCATATAAATTAGGTACCCAAAGGGATTGCATTTAAATGATATTGAGTAAGGGAAATGTGGTGAGTTTTAGTAGTGGATTGAGTTGTTGAAAATAGGGGAACTAAAACAGCTCTCAGGTGTCGCGATCGCGATGGCACGGGTCTCACGATCGCGATAACATGGGGTTCATGATTGTGATCCTTTGTTTGTGATTGCGATTGAGGCTATTTTAAACCTGAACAATCACCAAAACCCCCCACCACATTCCTCTCTAATTATTTAAAATTACTCTAAATTGTACCCTTGTTGATAGCATCTAATTGTGCATTGCATCCTCCCCTGCATTCCCTAATCTAGTATGTGCTTCAAATTTCTTCTTTTTATGCATATGTGTAGGCCTAAGAACTTATGTCTTAATAATGGCCTAAAATTGTGATTTCCATGCTAAATCTTAATCTTGAGTACCCAAAATTGTCCAAAATAATAGAACTAGCATGTGCACACCAAGTATTTGATTAAATGTCTGAACGAATTCGTTACTAGTTTTCCCATGTTCTAAGGGCATGATTGAGTATCTAGGGACTATGTTTCTTGCTCATAATGTAAATTTTTTATTTGAAACATCATTTGCAATTAAAATTAGAAGTGTTGGATTTTGAGAAATTTGATCAGACGTGCCTCAGTTACCGCGATCGCGATAACTGAGAGCATGATTCTAACCGGTCTTAGGAATTGCAATTTCAATCCAAGCAAACCTCAATATATATTGTTTATTCATCTTTTTTTCTTTATACAGTTCTTTTTATAGTGATTCTAATGATATGATAGGCAAGCTGAATTCACAGATTGATATTTAAACCCAATCTAATTCTGAAATATCGAGCCAAGAAGTTCAATTAAAAAAAAGCATATAAGAAAATAAGTAAAGTGTTGAGGTGTTTGGGAACCTAGTTACAGCCTCACTTGAATATATTGAGGCAATCACTTTACAAATAAAAAAATGACTTGATTGCCAATTAGAAAATCTAATCCAAGCATTTTGAATTGGATCAATCAGAGGATATTTAGTCTCCACTGTCAGGAAAAACAAAAGAAAGTTAGCTCCATAAAGGCATGAGCCATCCGTGTGAGGAAAGTGCAACACAAATGGACCTACATGTTTCATAAACATTAAAGAAGTTAAACACGTGCACGTGCTTTGTGAAGGTCAATGTTAAAAAATGATATGTATGATCTCTGTTTCACTCTCAGATTGCATATAATGGACTTGCATTTTTAAGGATTGATATGACGAAGGCATTTCATTCTGCTATCCAAATGTTGTGCCATTCATTATTATCCCTTTTGAGCTTTAGCTTTATTTTCTTTCGTGCCCCTCTTTTAGAATCAAAATAGAGTATGAAAAAGCTAAAGAAAAAAAGAAAGAAAAAAAAGTTCCAAGAAAGAAAAATTGAGTAAAAAAACGAAAATATCAAAAAGAGAAAAGTCGAAGAAAAAGAAAAGAAAAAAAAAGGAGTCAAAAAAAGATCAAGCAAAAGAACAAGATTTTTGAACTACGTTTGACCTGATTCTTGCTATGACAAGATACATAGGCAGCCCTACTTTGGGGTTCGGTCCAACCAAGCAAAAATTCAAAGTTATCCAGTATGAAATGAAACTGGGGCAAAAGTATTTTCTTTATGAGTCAATTCCAAAAGTTGTATGTCTCACCCTATGTTATGAATATTTTGAGCCTAATGCCTCTCTTCTTTCTAACCTATCCAAAAGTCAAGTTACAATCAAAGAAAAACCTTCAGATCAATCTTTGAGAATGTAAAGTCTAAGATGTTATGGGTATATGATGCTTCATAGTTTGGGCACCACTTTCCTTCTACGTGATAAAAATGTGAAAAAAATAAAAATGAGTCTTATTGGTGAAAACCCTTATGGGAAACATAAAAAGATAGTGAGTTTAGAGAAAAAAATAAGAGAGGGTCGTTGGCAAAAATCCATTAAGGTGCCACTAGCCTAAGGAGGATTGTAATCTAGAGCAACAAGTTCAAAAGCAACTCAATTTCAAATTCAATAAGAGGGTAAAATTTAAAAAACGATTAGTATGGGTAGATCAGGTTGCTTAATTCAAAATGCATGAAATAATTAGTGGAATAAGCTACCACACTCAGATAAGTTTTCCTTTTTGACATTTTTTAAAAGATATATCTATTGTCTTTTTTATTTTTATTATTATTTTTGTTTTTGATTTTATGTCTTTGTCGTTGAATGAAAAATCAAAGTCATCATCTTTCACATATTTTGAGTCAAATTTATGTCAATATAAGTGAGAAAGAACTTTAAAACTTGCTACCAACTCCCTCAATTGCACAAAGCAAGATAAATGGCTGATGCACAAAGTTAACATGTTTCAAAATGAAGTAAGATACTCGAGAATGTTTGTTATCTAACAGTTTTGGACTCATAAAAATATAAAAGGTGTATTAGAAGTTACACCCAGAGGCATCATCCAAGAGAAATATCATTTAAGTCAAAAGTTTTAGTAGCCAGTATTTGGGATCAAAAGTACGATAAATCAACGATACTTATTAATGGTTTGAAAAGGAGCTGAACATAACAACTGCAAGAGTAGTCGCCTCAATAGCCAAATGTCACAAACCAACCACCACATCTTTATACTCACAATTTTTCTTTATTTGAAAAAGAGATGAAATGTTGCCTTCACATCAAAGGCTTTCAATATTGGATATCAAAAGGTGTAATTTCGTACTTCTGCCAATGCAAGAGGCAATGTTACAACACAAGATGCTAGTTTACTTTCATGGTAAATTTTAACCATTGCAAGATGTTATTATTGAAACTATTCAAGGCCTTGATTCTCCATTTTTACTTTACTTTTCAAACGTTATGATCTAGTCACACTCGCCAAAATTTTTCTAATACAAGCTTCGGTGAAAAATTTTGTTTATGTTTAATGGGATTTTATTTTCTGCTCAGGACCCTCCTGGATGATGGGATTTTATTTTCAGCTCAAGACCCTCTTGAATACTGGGATTTTCCTTTTAGTTCAAGACCCTCCTGGGTAATGGGATTTTACTTTCTGCTCAAGACCCCCCTGAATAATAAAATTTTACTTTTCAGCTCAGGACCCTCCTAAATAATGGAACTTTACTTTATGCTCAGGATCCTCCTAGATAATGAGATTTTATTTTCATCTCATGACCCTCTTGGATAATGGGACTTTACTTAAAGCTCAGGACCCTCCTGGATAATGGGATTTTATTTTCTGTGCAGGACCCTCCTGGATAATGGGATTTTATTTTCTGTGCAGGACCCTCCTGGATAATGGGATTTTACTTTATGCTCAGGGCCCTCCTGGATAACGGAACTTTACATTATGCTTAGGACCCTTCTGGATAATAGAATTTAATTTTCTACTCAAGACCCTCCTGGATAATGGGACTTTACTTTATGATCAGGACCCTCCTAGATAATGGGATTTTATTTTCAGCCCAGGACTCTCCTAGATAATGGAATTTTATTTTCTACTCAGGATCCTCCTAGATAATGGGATTTTATTTTCAGCCCAGGACTCTACTGGATAATGGAATTTTATTTTCTACTCAGGACCCTCCTAGATAATGGGATATTATTTTCTGCTCAGGTCTCTCCTGGATAATGGGACTTTACTTTTCAGCTCAGGACACTCCTGGATAATAGGATTTTATTTTCTTCTCAGGACCCTCCTAGATAATGGGATTTTACTTTCTGCTCAGGACCCTCCTGGATAATGGGATTTTATTTTATGCTCAGGTCCCTCCTGGATAATGGGATTTTACTTTATGCTCAGGACCCTCATGGATAATGGGATTTTATTTTCTTCTCAGGATCCACCTGGATAATGGGATTTTACTTTCTGCTTAGGATCCTCCTGAGTAATGGGATTTTATTTTATGCTCAGGACCCTCTTGGATAATGGAATTTTACTTTATGGACCCTCCTGGATAATGGGAATTTACTTTCTACTCAAGACCCTTCTAGATAATTGTATTTTATTTTCTGCTCAGGACCCTCCTGGATAATGAGATTTTACTTTTCTGCTCAAGACCTTCCTAGATAATAGGACTTTACTTTTCTGCTCAGGACCATCCTAGATAATGGGATTTTATTTTTAGCTCAGGACCTTCCTGGATAATGGGAATTTTATTTTTCAACTCAGGACCCTCCTGGATAATTAGATTTTTCTTTTCTAGTTCACCTTTTACTTTGAATTCAGGAACATATTTGAAAAAATAGAATTATTCTTAGTGTTGAAGTCAGGAGTCTGCCTGGAGAACAGGCTGAAAAAATTACAAGTCAGGAGCCCGCCTGAAAAATAGGGTGATGAAATAGCAAGTCAGGAAGCTCGCCTAGAGAATAGAGTGAAAATTATTAGTTTCAATTTCAGGAGTCTGCCTGAAGAATAGGGTGAAGATTTTCAAGTTCAATCAGAGGAAAGTCTGAAGTGTAAGTCAATTTTCAAGTTCCTCTTCAGTGACAAGAATCAACATAGATGAACATTTCATTTACCAAGTTCAACTCAAAATAACGATTGTCTCACTATTTGAGAAGTCATAAAGATTCAAGTCATGATTCCAGAAAAGTTGTGCATAATGGGATCTTTCACTTGTATCTTCATTTTCAATTTTTTTTCCATTTGTATATAAAAGCAGAAGTTGCAAACCGAAAACCCGACGGGACCTGACTCGACCTCTAAATCATTGTCTCACTATTTTACCTCTTTGAACTACATGTGACGTGATTTCTTATAACCCAGGATAGGTAGACATTTTAAAACTAGGACTCGATCACATCTTTCTTTTATTTTATTTTATCCTCATCTTTCAAATAATCGAAGGATCAAAACTCATCTCTTTTTCTATTTTTTGTATGAAAACTCTTCGATATTTTAAATAAAGAGGGGCAAAATGTAGACACGTGATTTTTGACTATCCCCGAGTTTTAACTTAGTTTTTGGCATCAAATATTTATATTTTTTTTAATATTTATTTTAGCTCTTATTTCATTTTTAATAAGTTTTAGTTTAAAAATAAATAAATAACTAAATATATAAATAAATAAATAAATTTATATTTTGGAATATTTTTATTTTTTAATTATTTTTTTATTTTTATTTTTAAAATAATACAAAAAAATTAAAAATAATATTTTTCTTTTAATTTAAATAAATAATCTAGTAGTTTTAGTACTATCTTAATTATATTTATTTTAGACTATTTATGAACTTTTATTGTATTTTTTAAAATATAAAAGTGTAATACCCCAAACTTTTCTAGCTTAAATTCGCTCCTAGAATGATAAGAGATAGCTTCCAAAATGAATAATATTTATTCCATGTGTAATTTTAAAGATTTTGAATTTTGATTGTGGAAATTTGAATAAGCTTTCTATCGATACCAAATTCGCCCAAATCTAACACTCGGTTGAGGAGTTGGAGCATTTTTAAGTTGGCAGTGTACTACCTGGGAAGTCACCGCATCGCGGAGGTGGTTAAATTCATAATTGTCATTTTTCAGTGGACCTCCGCGATATTGGCGCATCACGGAGAGGTCCATTTTCCCATTTGTCAATTTTCAGTAGTCCAAAGTATTATGGCGCATCGCGCCGAAGGCCAAAATGGCATCTCTATAAGGCACCGTAATGGTGGCACATCGCGTTGAAGTTCCTGGTCCCAATTGTCAAAATCTAGTGGGACAACGTGCTAGCTCCCCATCGCGGAGACCCCCAATTTCTCAGTCGTCAAATTCCAGTGAGCCACCATGATAGTGGTACGTCGCGGTGGCCCATTAAAACGAGACCCCGATTTATTTTTTCAATTTCATTTAGAGTTTAAAAAAGGTATTTTGGACAATTCCGAAACCCCTAATTTCATCCAAACACAAGATTTAAGCCTATTACAAGCATTTTATGTTTATATTCATTAAAGTTTCTCTCAAGCAAAACCCTAAGCTTCAACATTCAACTTCAAGAATCCCCAAGATTTCACCATTCTTTTCCTAAATCAATTCAAGATTCAAAGTTTCCAATTCAAGAATTCCAAGAATCATCATTCAAGAGCACAAATAGAATCCCAAAAGCAAACTTGTTCATGTAGTTCATCATCCAAGGTATGTGGGGTTTTGAACAAGGATAAACCTTTCATCCTTGTGCCCAAAACTTAATTATGATTTCAATTTTACTTAATATTCTATGATTTCCCATGAAATTTAAGTTAGGGTTGATACCCAAATCCTCATTATTTTAGTTTATGACATTATTATGGTATTTAAGGCTCCAATTGCAAGAAATTTACATATATTCATGTTTGCTATTATAAGATTCGTATTATGAATTATATACCATTGTCTTGACTGAGATTGTTGAAAGCTTTTAATATGATTATTGAGCATGAAGTTTAAATATGATTATTGATGTAATTATTGATGCATTAAAGCTTTATACTTTGAGTCCTAAGTACTACTGATGATTTTACAAGGAGATTATGATCTCAAGTCCTATTGAAAAGTTTTGATTAGTACTTTCAAAAGCGAAGATTGATATTTTGATCCTAAGATAAGATAGGAATCCACATTATTCATATAGTTTATGATTTAAAATAAAGAGAAGTATAATTGGTTTTAATTACGAACCCTTGTGCTATTTTAAAGTAGATTTCCTAAAAGTTCTGAGCAATAAATATGGGAGTAGTATTTAGCATCGAGTTGGGTATGATTCGAAGGTTCATGCCCCAGAACTACGAGCCAACATAAGTTTTAAATGCCCATAGTGGACTAAGATAGTGATCACTTAAGTTAAGGTTTTATTCTGATGGCAAGGGTAGAAAAACTCTCCTCAATGTGGGCAAGATGTTGGACTCCATGTCAGCTCACATAGTTTATGTCGGTTAGAAGAAACTTCCTAAGTCCCAAAGTTCAAATTTCCAAAGCTCCCAAAGTCTCTAAGTTTCAAAGGAAAAGAATGATAGAAAAGCTTTTCTAAGACTAAGTGTAAAGACTTACATATTTTACTCAGATTATGTTTTTCTAAAACATAATAGTTATAGTTTTCAGATTTTAGATTTTTGAGTGGGTCCTTTCTACACTTAGACAGTATGATTTAAAAAGAGAATACAGGTACAACTTTTAGAACTAAATGTTATGACTCACTAGATTTAAAAATCATGAATTATTTCTCATGACTATTATTTTCAGTACTTCAGATATTCCAGCTTATGTGAGTCATTTACATTTAGCATGCATTGTTCTATAAATTATAATGATGAGATGATATTTTACTTATGCATCTCACCCCCATATACTCATTACATCCTCAAAGTACTGATATACATATATGTCTATGTGCTACATTGTCTCATAATATAGGTATCAGTTCAGGTGTAGCACTCATACCATATTCAGACAGTTTGCAGCTTCCAGTTAGCAGGTGATGAGTCCTCTTAATTCAAGGGATCGAGTCAGTCATATAGTTTGTTCAGTATTTTATTTTTATTTATTTAGTCGTATTTATTTGGGATAGTTGAGGGTTATGTCCCAGCTACATAAAGGCAATACTAGTAGAGGCTTCATAGACAGTTAGTAGAGTTAAGGTATTTGATTCAAATTTTGTTTGTAAAAGCAGAGTTGTAATTATTTTTATTTAGTTTGGTATTGATCAGATTTAGAAAAGAGTTATCTTCTGCTTATTTCATTCAGATTTATGTATTTTAATCAGTTGCTTATGAGTTATGCCAGTAGAAGGGTTAACTTGGGATTACGTGTGGTCCTAAGCACCGTGTGATGTCTCATAACCATTTTCGAAGTGTTACAAAAAATTAATTAGTTAATATTCTTTTATTTTTATTATTATTATTTATTTATTATATGTTTTAATTTATTATTAAAAAATAAAAATAAAAAATTATCCTAAACTACCCCAACTTCTCCACCCGATCTGACACTCTCATTCTCTCTCAACCACCTTCCCATATCCCTCTTTTTCAGCATAACCCCCTCAACTCCCCAAAGGGGATGTACATTTAAAAAAAGCATAGCTCCAAGACTCTTCTCTCATTGGATTGTAATAAAAAATTATTGCTCTCATTTAAGTTTCACAAGCTAATTTGATTCAAACATATTTTAATTCATACATTTAATTTATGTCTTGCTTTAAGTATGTATTACGGGTCAATACTTAGTAACTTTCAACATACATAGAATTTGAAAACTAGTCACATTCCTCGTGAATTTGACCCAAACTCAAGTTGGGTTATTATATTGACAATGATCGTTTTGCCCCAAAATAATGGAATAAGTTAAGTGTGGTCAACCAGCTGCTGACAATGAATCATATATGTATATGCATCTTTTTGTGAAAGATAAAACAACAAAAACCCAATAATGTCTCTCATTTACATTGACAGGAATGAAAATATTGTCAATTATATGCCATGACACTGTAGCATGCGTACGAAATTCATTTATATACTTTTTGAGATGGTACTCCTGTCTATCCACATTAAGGGTGGAATCATCCAACACATAATCGACAACACAGTGTTAACTATGTTCATAAACTTGCAATCTACTATGTTGTACTTGTATGTGCTATGAGAATCGTACTTGGACTTCTTTCGCAAGTAGTAAAAGCAAACATCAATTTGCTGCATTATGAAAAATCATATGTCAACTGCTTATAATCACGCATCAAACAATATTCATATGTATAAATTCATATAGAATTATATATTCATATACAAAACACTGCATATGTATATATTCAAATACAAAATACATATGTAGACTGCATATGTATTATTAAACTAAATAAATAATTCGTAAACTATTGTAAGATAAGGAAAACAATAAAATTGTAAGACACTTCTAAAGTCTGTCCATGACTGACCAACATAACCCATAATGTAAAATCAATTTTTATCTTCGACTGATTGAACTCCAAAATGCATAATTGGTATGATTGACTTGTTTCTTCTATAAATCTCCTCGTTGTTGTTCCTGCTAAGTAGTTTATCACATTGCTTTGTCATGAACATAAAAAGTAGAAGAACAATACAATTCAGATGAACATATATACCTCTTTGCATGATATTTAAAAAGGTCCTCTGAAAGCCACTTTAAGAACTTATTGATGACAATATGATCCTCTATACCATTAATTGAATGAGATACAAAAGGATGCTTCTGAGTGAATATTTTTTTGTGGTCTTGATGAGCTACCTTTATAATTACAACATATAAAAATACAAAAAGAATGTTGAACAAATATAAAAGAATAATATATTGTAAAAAATACAAATACAGTCTAAAATTTTAAAAATATAAATAAATACAAATATATGGCTTGTCAGATTTTTTCTCTTGAGCTTGTTGTGTTGCATACAAAATACAAATTCAGTTCTCATTTGTATATACACGTATATATATGCTTACATACATATTGTCTTATGAAATACATATTGACAGTACATATATATTTTTTGGAGATGAATTAAACTACATATGTATATACTCATATATGTTAGGGTGTTTATCAGATGTTAAATCAAATTTCATTGTGTATGATGATTCATTTTATTTAGATGATTGCCTATTTCTTACAACTGGAACAGGGGTTTGTTCTTTGAGATTAGCTGAAGCATGTACAATGATGCTTCTTTCCAAATTTAGGTATGCATTGAGACTAGGTAGAAACTCATCACGAATTGTGAACTATGAATAAGACAAATCTAGCTCACCTTTTTTTATCACTAATTGTAGCATGCTGTGCATAGGTGTCTTATTTGCACTCATATCTATAACCTCTTTTGTGGTCAATAAAACATGTTAAAACAACTTATAATGCGGCAACATTTGTAAATGACATTAAGTACAAAATACATGTATTGTGCATACCGGAGACTTACTTGAACATCCAAATTAGGGTGTATGTAATCTAGATTGATATTTCTAAGCATCTCATTAGATAAAAGAAAGAATTGTGAATTAAATACATTTTTTATTGATCAACACCGATATAGGTATTGCCCTTTCAAACACATAAATAAACAAATGAATAAAAAAATATTCAAGTCTATTTATATACATTGCAAACATAAAAAGTCAAATATTTACCAAAGCACCATCAATATTCTTAGTAGAAGCATCCACCATATTGGGATTGCAATTAACTTTCAACTCTTCAAGAACCTATTTTGAAAGATGAACAATTAGCAAGAAGAATTGTAAAAATGTATATACAAAATAGACGGCATATGCATATACTTAAATATTTATCGATGTGCCATAAATATTCTTATCAGAATCATGCACCACATTGGGAGTAGATTGCGTGATGTCTTTACGCCAACATCAGTCATATGTGGCTTATCAGATTCTTTCTCTTAAGTTTGTTACTTCACATACAAATACAAATTCAATTCCTATTTGTATATACAGACACACACACACACACACACACACATACACACACACACATATATATATGTGCATACATACATATTGACATATGAAATACATATTGACACTGCATATATATTTTTGGAGATGAAGTAAACTACATATGTATATACTCATATATGTATTATCTATAAGATATATTTATATATGTTCATATACATAAATACATATGAACACTACCTATGTATTTGTAGAGTATATTTTTAATAAGAAATGTTGTACCTTGTTTTCTTTGATTGCATTCATAGTCAGCTTAAACTTTGTTGATACTAGACTGTGAATGTCTTTCAACTCTTGATGAATCTATTTTTAAAAAAAATAATTAGAAAGAAAAAAAGTATACACATATATTTATCAAAATTTACCTCATCATGAAACAATTCAAAGACTTTCTTGAAAATAACAACATCTTCATCTTCAGAATTGCTTGACGATGGAACAATTGACTGGAATGAAATGAAAAAAAAAATGATTGTCTGCCTGATGTCTTGCCTATTTAAAGCTAAGGTAGCTCGAGTTTGAACTGATTTAAAAATTGGTGTCTTACCGTAGTAAACTTTGCAGTGCGAGGTGGAGGTGTCCTTTTTGGTGTATGCTCACCTACAATATTAGGTTATAGCTGCTTCAATTTTTTCTTGACAGGTGAAGTTGATGAATCAACTTTTTATTTATATTTTTAGCTTGAATAAATTTGTGATGGTGGAGAGTCCTGAAAATCATCATCCGAATCAACTAAAAGTTCTTTATGAGGTCCACCTATAGCTACAACATGCTTTGGCTTTGGAAGGTTGAAAGTTTTCTCCGTGTTCGCTCAAATGTTTTTAAAAACAACCTACAAAATATAAAATGTATATTTAAAAAATTAAAAATATTTGTAATGGTTAAAATGAAAAAAAAATGTGTGAAAAATACCTGTACATAGGTGAAATTTGCAGTTACGCATTCTAAACTTTGCGGGGCGTTATAGATTATTTTTTACCATACTTAACTGGCATATCTTTGTTCCTTATCAAATATTTTTTTCTTAGGCGTTCAATGTGTGTGAAATATATTCAGTGGTCTTAGTGTCAAATATATGATAGATAAATACGGTAAAAATAGTTTAGGGGGTCATAGGATTCCCGCAAAGTTCAAAATGCGTAACTGCAATTTCACCAAAGCATAGGTATTTTTCGCATATTTTTTTAATTAAAACCGAATGACAATATACATATGTTTATTAAAAAAATAAAAAATACATATGCAGTGATGATACAACATTTGTATATGAATATATATATAAATGTTTATATATTTACAAGTATATCAATTTTTCAAAGTCAACATAGAAAAAACTGTTAAGAAAAACTAACCTTGTATATATATGTTTATTTTAAAAAAAAAAAACAAAAAGTACATATGCAGTGATGGTACAACATTTGTATATGAATATATACAAATGTTATGTACATTTACAAGTATATCAATTTTCCAAAGTGAACATAGAAAAAAAGATTTAAAAAAAAACTAACCGTGTCATTTTCTTCATTGAACATAGTTTTCATGAGAAATTCAAAGCATGAACGAGGTGTATTTGTCTTTCAATTTAACAGTCGAAAAATTTGATTGTCCACCTTGAAATCAACTTTTCAAGGAACATTAGAACAACACTCCTATAACCACACTTGAATGGCAAGTGACATTTCATGGAGCAAATAAAAAATTTTCTTTGCTTTCAACTTTTTGCTTAAACTTTTAGCTAAATCCTCAAAAGATACAGTTCCCCACAGATAATTTTTATAGAGATCCCTCTCAACCAATTAAAATGGAGGTGTGGAATAACTACCATATCAATAGACTATAACAAAAACGCATGTATAAAATATAGAATAGCAAACTTCAACACATCTTCATCATTTTCCTTCCTTCATATTTTGTCTGAGACAGCCGCAAACAAGTATCATTTTTGTATAGAACTGGCACCATTAAAATATTACTCAAGTATTCTATTTGGTACCTCCTCATCAAAAATAAATCCATCCTTGTTGGCAACACAATTCAAATCAGTAATAATGTCAAACTCCCTCAGAGTGAAATGTAGAATTGTGCTATTTTCCCGAATAACTATTGCACTTGTTGAACTTTCCTTAGTCTCAAGAGACATAATACATCTACCTAATTGCACTTGAACTACATATTTCTTCTTCTTCATGTAGACACCAAAAATATTCTTCTGATAAAAAATTTTGTACTTCTCCTTTGATATCATTGACTTAATACGTTCTTCAATATCATTGACTGAGTGACATTCTATGTGTGGTGCAAACTTGAAAGTACTCTTTCCATGAATATATGATTACGCGACTCATATAGAACAAAAAAAGGACATAAATTTATATTATATATATATATTTCACAAAAATAATAAAAAATACATAGTCTGCATATGTTTTCTCTTACCTAATACATATTACATTACAAAAATACATATATCTCTACATATATATTTACAGAATACATGTTTGATTCATATGTATTTACGAAATACATATCAGACTCATATTAAACGAAAAATACAAATGAATATCGTAAATATTAACAAATACAACTATATTATATATCTTCATATGTATTTATGAAATACAAAAATGACGCATATAAAACAATACAATAAAAATGCATATCATAAACATTAACAAAAACAACTATATATATATACATATAACTAATCAAAAAATACATAATATAGCCATATGTACCTTCTATGTTACCTTCTAAAAAATACTAAAAAATACATAAGCATAAGCGTATGTATATAAAAAATACATATACATGCACATGACTCATAAGTTAATAAAATATAAATACAAATACCTCTTCGACTTTATTTTCTTCTGAATTATATTTAGAAAAATTTTGACCAATAGGACTATGAATTTAACTTGATTCTCCCATTTTCTTTGACTTTCTTTTTTTCTCAAATCTTTGGATTTTTGAGAATTTTAGAAATAAAGGTTTTCTCAATTCTTTTTGTTTCATAATTTCTGCAGTCTTTTTTAGATCATTACGATGTTTCGATCTTACTTTTTGTATGCTCACTGCTTTCTTCGACTGAATAGGCATAGAAATTAATTTAAGATCTTCATATTGTGTTAAACCAAAACTAAATGATGGTGGATTGTCATAAACTAAATTAAAAAGTGGTATATCTCTATTTGAACTTCTACAAGATGTGTGTTCTACCATTATAGCAGACCTTCACAATCTTACAATAAAAAAATTCACAACTCCCCCCCCCCCCCCCCCCCAAAAAAAAATGCAAGAACAATGTTGAACAAAAAAAATACAAAAAAGATACAAAATTTATAGAATATGTGGAAGAGATACATGCAATAAATGTAATTTAATAGTTACCTTATTTGATGGAGCATAATAATTATCTACAATGTAAAAAAACACGAGAAACAAATAAGAAAATCTAAACGGAATCCGCAAAATATAGGCAATTTGAAAAAATAAGAAGATTTAGCAATATTGTACAAAGGTAAAGTAATGGAGTAAAAATAGGAAAGAGGTGAATTGATGGAGTGAAACACGCTTATCTGAAATTAATAGGTAAAAAAATGCTATTTTTACTATAAATTGTAATTTTATAAAAATACTACTATTTATTGTAATTATATTTTAAGTTTGTAACTTCATGTAATTTTTTCTATAAAGGAAGTTACTGCTGAACATTTGGATTTTGCGCTTGAAATGTACTCTGAGGAAAGGAGGTCCATCACATGGGTAGGTAAAGCCGAAAGTAATTCGCCATAATATTGGATATATGGTGAGCTTGAGATTGATGTTTGTTTTTCATAATCTTTTAGTTTACCTTTTTTGCCTTTTTTTAATGCCTTATATATACTAGCTGCAGGGAGACAAAGCCATAACGTGCGCACCTAACACTTCAGTTAACTCAGTTTACAATTGCTTATGCGTGTCTTTTCCTTGAAATTTAATTGAGTCTGCAGCTTTAATTAACCATAACTCAATACTGCATAACTACAACACTGAGTAAAAACAAAAAAGAAACAGATGGTATTATTTTATTTTAACTTCAATAATATTTAGCATGTGTTTGGTAAGAAGAAAAATATCTATCATGGAAAATATTTCTAAGAAAATATTTTCATGGAAAACAAATTGTTTTTTTCTTATTTTCTTATATTTAGTTGGTAAGGGAAAAATATTTTCTTGTATTTGGTTGGTGAATGAAAAAAATATTTTTTAGAAAATACATTTTAGTGTTTAGCTAAAAAGTAGAAAATACCTTGTAGAAAATAATTTTTGACCCAAAAAATTTATGGTAGGGCATTCAGTATAGAGGAGGAAAATATTTTTAGGACAATAAGTTATTTCTTACTTATATTCTTGTGTTTGTTATGAAGTAGAAAAATATTTTCTAAAAGTATTTGTATATATATATTTAACAAAAAATATTGAGAACGAATAAAATAAGAAGAGTTGGGTAAGAAAAAAGTTTGAATTTTTTTGCCATTTCCAATAAAGTAATAATATCCCTATCCTTTTTCAAGAACATATTCCTTTCATCTACTACCTTTGTTAAAAATTAAATAAATATTATTTTTGGAGGGGAAGGGGGATTTATAGGAGGTGGGATCAAAATAGGAAATGGGATAAGAAAAAATTTAAAAAAAAAATTTAAATTTTTTTTTTTTAGATTGGGGTGGTAGGGATGAGGGATAGTAGGGGATTGGGGTCGGTGTAGACGTGGGTAATTTTGAGAATTGTATGAAAATTTTAACTTGAGAATGAGGTTGAAAGAGAGTTTTAAAAAATATTTTCCTTACTTTTTGAATAGAAGTTATTTTTCTTAAATTTAAAAAAAAATTGATTTGAAAACATTTTTCAAAATATTTAAGCCAACTAAACTTAAAGAAATTGAAAAACCTTTTCCAAATTTTTTTTTCAAACATACCAAACACACTCTTAGTCACGTGAAATTATCATAAACTCTGTTGAGTTATGGGTCTTTTTTCCTTCCTATGTGGATAAATAAAGCCCAATTTGCATCAACCCACTTTTATCCATAGGCCCAATACTATGGGGTATATATATAGATATTTTTAGGTCTTATTTCACCATCCACAAAAGAGGGTTTTAGCAGTCACAAAAGAGAGAAAGTGTGCAAATTTTCATCCAAAAATTTCAGTCATAGCTGTCAACTTTAAATTACAATTTTTGCTTCGTTTCTTGTTCGATTGAGCTAATTTTTGGACAGCTTGTTCCTATCATCTAAATCCTTCATTAGGAATAAATAAAGTTGGATTTAGTCACCTGTATCTCCTAATTTTTATTCGCGAACAGTAGCTGTGTTTTTGGTATTTATGCTTCTTTTAATTCCCTAGTTTTGGTGTTATCTTGTTGTGTCATTTCTCATTGTTTGACACTTGTTTTGTGGCCAATTTTGGAGAAAAATATTATAACTCTTGGTGGATTATAGTGGAGGTTTGTTCCCATGGTTTTTTAATCTGCACACCGAAAGATTTTTTACGTAAATTTGGTGTCTCGTGTGATTACCTTTATTCTTATCTTGTCGTATTTGTGTGGTTGATAAATTTGCTGCCTATTATTTTTTTTGCTTGGGTTTGTTTGTTTCCTCTTGGTTCAAGTTGAAAGGAAAAGTTTTGACTTATGTATTCTTCTGTTGCTATCCCATCGGGCATTTTGATTATGCCTTTGTCTTTCCTAACAAAGTGATATAGAGTGTAGGTAGTTATTGATTGTCGATTTGAATAATGGAGGAAAATATGATCAAGATGGTGTGTTTGAATGGTAGTAATTATCATACTTGGAAAGGCAAGATGAATGATCTTCTCTTTGTCAAAAAAAGCATTTACTTGTGTTTGCATCTACTAAACCTCAATTCATGACAGATGAGGACTGAGAATTTAAGCACTTATAGGTTTGTGGCTATATTAGACCATTGAACCATAATAACGATACATATTAGATCGAATTCGAATATAAATAAAGATATCTTGTAATAATTAAATAATTATAATTAAATTAAAAATATGAATTCTAATTAGATAATATTTATTATTAATAGAATTTGAAGAATTTGAAATTCTTAGTATAGATCTAAGTATATATATATCTAAATCTAACTGAGTACGTATAATAAGAATAAGTGCAAAGAATGTAGAACTAAATAAATGGACTTATTCATCTCTTACGTGAGAAAGATATGTATCATAATAAACTTTATTATTTTTCTTCCTTTCTTTGTCTTTTGTTCTTGTCTTCTAATTTTCTAAAAATAGATAAAGATATTATAGAAAGATTCGCTCGAATCCGACCCAATATGAATTTTTAGCTAAAATGGTTTTTAGGGAGATAGAGAAAGATACAAAACTCTATTATCTATATTTTAATTTCAAATTATATACCTAAGACAAGAAGAAATTCATTTTATTTTCCTAATTTCACGAAAGGAAGAAATCACTCTTGGTGATAAAGGCTTCTTGATTCGTAATCAGGAATATAGGTTAAAAAAGAGTTATCCTCAACTTTAGTTTTGATTCTTTCTACAATTAGATCTTCTATCACCAAACAAAGGGCCATTATTATCTTATTTACTATTATCTTATTTACTTTGATTCCGATAAACTAACTACTTTTTTTCTACAAACACAAATAAAATAAAATAATAGCCTTAGTGCTCTACTTGATTTTGCTTGACTTTTGATTCAAAGGAAAAAAGGCGTGGAGCTTAAATAACTCACTCAGAATGCTTTTTAAAAGATTACATGGTACAATTAGGTCGAATAAACCCTTCTGGTACTATTTAGAATAAGTACATTCGAATATATTTAATGATACATATTAGATCGAATGTACTTATTCGATCTAATAGAATGATTTTGCCATATCCATACTAATACCAATCCAAGCCATTTCATGAATAAAATGTGATCAATTAACCAACCAACAAAACCACTTGTTACAAATAAGATCTTGTTGTTGCATCAAAAGAGATAAATGTTGACTAATCTGGCTAACATTGAACTTGGTAAAATAAAATGGTTGAATAATTGAAAAATGAAATTATTCAGGAATACACATTGAATGCTGAGATTACGCATTAAATTTCTGGTAGTAGATCCATAATCAAAAAAGTGATTGTGATTGTTCCAGAAGAAATAAAACAAAAGATATAGTAGAGATAGGACAGTTATTGTATGAGGTCTACCCAATGCTAGATGTAGAAGCACATAATAGATCGATATGAACATCATGAGCTGTCCCATAATAAAACTAGTTATTGGTGATA
>NW_025855829.1:567891-594940 GCF_002878395.1 Capsicum annuum | reverse complement strand
AGATCTAAAATTCTGTCAAAACACGAAACATCTATTTTTTTTATTTTCTTGACTTTTGACTCTTTTTTGATGAGATTTTCTATATAAGAACACTAAAACCAAGATTTAGGAATGTTGGAACAACCCTAAACAAGGCTTTGATACCAAATGATAGACTAAAGACTACCAAACACATGAAATTGGCTACTAAGATGTAAATTCCAGAAACCAAATAAAGAGAAAACAACACATAGAATAGAGATGAAGAAGAAGAATGCTTGAAATTAAAGGATAGATAGAAAGACCCTTACTCCTATTAAATGATTAGCACTGAAAGATGTTTCAAAATCTTCAACACACCTCACAAATAAGAGTTCAAACCTTCCTCTTAGGTGACCCAAAGGAAACACACTTCCTCAAGCACACCTTTCTTGCCAAATCATCCAAGAAAAGTGAAAACCCTAACTTTTAAATGTTCATGGACCAAGTTTCGATTCTAAGAGCTACAACTACAAGACTAAATCTACAAACTATGAGTAACACTCAATTTTAATTCATCAAAGTCTAATGAAAATACAAGCTAAAGGGTCTATTTATACTATTACATGCCAAAGGACAAAAATGCCCTTAATGAGGACTTAAAAGGAGGCGCCTATGAGTGCTCTTTTGAAGTGTAAAAAGTATTCATTATCCTTCCTTTGAGGAACCTATGGAGTGTATACATTCCCCTCCTTCCTTCTCTTGACCAAGGCTTCAAAATACTCCAAAAAGTCTTTAATTGCTTGCCAATTCCGAAGCCTTGACCCTTAGACAATATCTTGTGCTCTTGAGGCTCATTGTGCTTATATCAAGGCGTCAGCCCCCATACATAGTCTTACAACTTTGCAGAGACCTGTGTTTTTGGTAAATAGTCACCCGAGCCTGGTCACTGCGACCCTCTATGTGATGTGAAGAGGCACCCCTTCTCCCAAAGTTATGGGGCTATTTTGCCAAGTTCCTTGGAGAGAGTTGTCTCACATCCCTAGGTATTCTCTACCTACCTACCTGTGTTGGTTTTGGGTACGGTACGCACTTTCTCAAAGTCTTTCGAGTTTTTCCTGGGAGTATGGCATGGGTTACTTCAACGCTGTAGTGCCTGGTATTCGAACATTGGCTCGAGGAATTTTCTCTATCCCTTCTTACCCTAAAAAGGGGCAAGGACACCTTACGTTCTTGAATCGATAACCATCTTTCGGCTAACCTAGCCTCCTCCGTCCCTTGGGACCAACAAGGGGTAGTACAGGAATATTCACCTGTTGTCCATCGACAATGCATTTTCGCTTGATCTTAGGCCCTGAATCACCCTCCATGGATGAACCTTGTGGAATAACAAGAAACGGAGACAAAAATCCATTATTTAAATGCAAAGGGCGAAGATAAAAAAGAAATATTTTTGTCCAAAAAAAAAGAAAGGATATGGAAAAACAATGTTACGACATGGATCGAGATTAAAAAATTTTCCATTTTCATCCTTTAAATAATATTTAAATTTAATCACTTGAAAGTCTGGTTTAAATTGTCAAGTTGCAAATAGTTAGTTACTAAGATCTGATTATGATTTATTAAATGGTAAGATGAATAAAAATTCTTAATTGGAAGGCATGTTCCTAAAGGGCCCAACGAATTCCTAATTGGAATTAGGGGATCTTTTTTAGTTAATTCTTTTATCACACTGTGATATTTTACATCCTTGAATGGCCCCATTCAAGAATAATTAGCTACTGACAAAATTATCAATGACTGACATTCCTTATTTCTATTCAACAGTGTATGAATAGTTCCTTGAGGTTGGTTAATAGATTGTTGAATTTTTGCCTTGGAATAGGAATAAATGGAAGAAAAGGGGTTGATATTGGTACAATCTGATCCATTATCAGAGAGCAATTCTGACCCCGACGGATCATTCCCTTTTTTGATATACAAAATAGGGGATTTCACTAAGTTAATTGTTAGGAAATGTCAAATAAAACCATTTGTCCTTATTTCAACAAAAGAAGCACGGGCTTCTTTGCAAGAAGAACTTTTTTTGTCTTGGTTCCAATTCAATACTAAATAAGTCTGAACTAATTGAATACTTGTGTTAGAAATTCCTCGAATCGGTTTTCCATTTCCATAAAGGATATAATTGATAATTCAAAGTTGCACATTATCCTTTTCCTATAATGGATCTGGTGGAAAAAGGGTTGCTAAATTTATACCGTCCGTTATTTTATATGTGACAACAGGTTGAACTAAAACAAAAACCTTTTCTTACTAGGTGTAATCCGTTGGACATAGACCCAATTTTTCACTTTTTTGGATTCCTTGGAATTTCTTTTTCCTTTTTCTGATGGTATCAAAATGTCGGTATGTCTGGATATCTTATCTGTCTCTCCGAGAAAATGGATATCTCCAGAAAAGATTTTTAAGTTCAATTCATTTGTTTTTTCTCTCCACCCGGACCAACCCACCAACTCGGCTTCTTAGATTTAAGGTGATTTATGTATCTACCCCAATGATACTATTGTTCCGTACATTATAGAAGAAGATCCAGACAATATATGCACCTCTTAAGGAATGAAAAAAACCAATCTACTTTCATTAGGTATTTTGACCGAAATTTCTTGACTCCTCGATACTCAATCAAATCCTCCTTTTTTATGACTGAATGTGTTTCTATAGTCCTATATTTAATAACTCCCGAACTCTTTCTTCTGTATCGAGGATCATCAAAATAAGCAAGAATACTATTTCGACAAAAAATACCATTTATAGGGATTTCAATCAAGATACCTGAACAGGGCATTAGTTGATTCTCGAGTTCTTGAATCAATGTAGTGGAATGATGAATTTATTTCTTTGCCTTTTTGATAATAAATCATAATTCTCATGGAGAATAGGCGAATATATGAGAATATACTGACAGTACATATGATTCGATTAAGGTCTGAATAATCAGGAATCCTATCTTTTTTTAACATAAAAATCCAAACTAAATAATTTCTGCCTCACCTGATCATTGGTTACTGAGAGGTTAGAAGTATATCCTCGCTTGCCAAAAAGAGAATGCACATTCATTTGATCCTGATCCTTGTAGATCTAAAGGTAAACTAGACTGGACCCGCACGGCCCTCCTAATAATATCCATAAATGATTTATTTTTGGTAATAATGAACATTACCATATGTAAATTTGGGTGCATGATAGACATCGGTAATCCAGTGCATTTCTCCATCTAAATTAGAATAAATATGTTTTTGAACCTTCTCTTTAAAATTCAAAGTGGATATTCCTACGCAAATCTCGATCCATGTCATAACTATTAAGCCGTATGAGGTAAGAAATTCTCAAGTACGGTTCTAAGGGAAGAAATTGAACTACCTATTTCGTCTGGGGAGAACAGGCCATTCAACAGGGAAATTCTGAAATTGTAGAGGCTTGGTTCGATCAAGCCACTGAGTATTGGAAACAGGCTTAGCGCTTACTCCCAATAATTATATTGAAGCACATAATTGGTTGAAGATCACGAGACATTTTGAATTTGTAACATCCCGTATCTTGCATGTACTTATTATAATTATATGGAGCCTGGTATGGTCATATGGTATAGGTAATGGATGAGATTTGTTATGCAAGTATTAATGGTATAGATGGAATTATAGAGGTTGCTGGTACAGTTTAATGTGATATAACCAAGGACATGTCAATACGACCATTTAAACTTGGGATCATAAACTGGTATTTGAATCTAAAGTTTAAAGTGACCAAGTGTGTATAAGTTGTAAGTTAGATTTAGGTAATTAGGAGCTGGAAATGGAAGGAAATATTAAGGTTCTTGCTTGACTTAATTAAGCTAGTAGGTGAGTCACCTACTTGAGCTATATGATCCAAGTTAATGGACCAAGTCCATGAATCAGATTTGCGCCTTTATTAGAATACTTATTTGGGCCAAAATTAAGTAAAAGAAGAAAAAAATGGAAAAAGACCCAATGCTCAAATCTGCCAAGGCCTAAATATAATTGATCCCAACTAAGAAATTAATCAAGTAGGTTTATCACCTACTTTGACATTTTGAGCTGCTTGAACTCCTTAAGTAGGTGCATCACCTACTTGGGCCAATTTGATTAAATTTGTGGTCTGAAATCAGCTAAGTGGATGGCCAAAAAAATAGAGGCTTTATAAGAATAAGTTGTTGGCCATTTACCTCATTATTAAGTCATAAAGAAGGGTTATATTTCACAAACTCTCTCTACTTTCTTTTAAGAAGCTAGGAGCAGCCCTATTTTTCTTTCTAGGGTTCTTGGAGAAACTCTAACTTTTGTAGCAAAAGGTAAGTGAAAAAACTTTAGTTTTTGTTTAATTATCTCATAGAAGATTAGGATAATATGTTAGAAGTGCTTAATTATAAATATATGGCAGAATATAGGACAAGCAATCTGCTTACTTTTCTTTGATATTAAAGAACTTCTCTTTTCTTCTCTAGTTTAAAGTGTGAAGGAAAGTTCAAGTTCTTGAAGAGTTCAATTAAAGGAATAATTTGCGGAATTGAGGTAAGGTGACTGCTCCATTTTGGTTCTCCTTGTATATGAATTTGAAAGAGAGTTATGGATGTGTTGTTATTGAGAACTCAAGAGATGATGAGTTCAATAATGGGTTGCTACAATAAGAGTGAATTGGGACTATTTTGTGGACTATTTTGTATGTTCATGTTATGGGCTGCCATGTTAATATTGGAGAAGAATGTGATTAGTTTGTAATGAAATATAGAAGAAAGGTGTGGTGGTACACCACCGAACTAATTATTGCCTGTGTTTACTGCCCGGTTACTGTTTTGATGAAGTTAAGTAGCCTAAATGTGTTGGTTGGTTGTTGATACTAGTTTACCATATATTCTATTATAGATAAGTAATCTAAAGGCAAGAAGTCAAGTTGGGTTAGTTTCAGAGTCAAATAATTAGGTATGTAAGGCATACTCTATTTCACACTCTTTGGCATGAAATCTCGTACAATTGTTCCATCAAGCAAGTTTCCGAGGTTATCCTATAACAAAGTGATACATAATGGCAGCACATTACACTTTATGTATCCAATGACCTTGCTCCCACTCTCTAACGCATTAGAACACCTCAATATGTGCTTATTATTAAATCTGCGTGTCTATCTTCACTAGAAAATTTTAGGAGTTCTCCGTTTGTTCAAATAAGACCCATGTGTTATTTTAGCTCCTAAACACTTTATTTGTGTGCCAACAGCTCCCTACCTCATTGTTGTTGCATTAAGTGTCTATTTACATGTCTCTTATTAGCGTATTACTGGTTTAAGGTACCATAATATGATGACCACCAAAGTAACAATCTCAAAGGCTAAATAAACTAAGTAATGCAAATCTGTAAAATAACGAGTGGCAGCTCAGGGTATTTGCCTAGCATGGGCCAATCTCGATACCTTTATTTGTGGGTAGCAACTCAAGGGCATAAGTCTAGCATGGGCCGATCTCAATCTTTATATATAGGTGGCAGCTCAGGGGCGTAAGCCTAGCATGGGCTTATCCTAATTTATCTATTTACCACTGATCAGCTGGTCATTTGTATTATATGGCTTACAAAGATTATGAAGTAAGAAGGTAAAATGAAGAAAGAATGTAATGCACATTATCCCACAAATATTTATCAAGGTGGTCTACTAGTACTACTTATACACTTGTATCAGATTTCTATTGAACATTCGTATCAAGTGTGTTGTTACCTTCTGCCTTACATATTCAGTACATATTTTCATACTGACGTCCCTGACGGGGGACCTACATTTCATGTTGCAGGCGCAGGCACAGGCACTTCAGCTCATACAACTCACTAGTAGGAGCGCAGGCTTTTCAGGGACTATTGGTGAGCTCCAGGTTGATTCGGGGCTTTCCGAGTCTGTTCCATATATTTTGGTATTGTACAGTAAGTCAAGAGTAGGGCGGGGGTTTGTCCCGACCCTAACTAAGTCTATGTATCTTTTAGAGGCTTTGTAGACTAATGTAAAGTTATGGTAGTATTTTGTCTTTAGATGTGGTGGCCCCAACGCCCAAGTATTGTATAATGTCATGTTTTTCAGAACCTTTAGTTGTTATAGTTACATGCATGGGAAGTACAAGTTTTTTTGGAATTGGTTCTCTCGGGTCTTTACGGCTTCGAGTGCCTATCCGCCCCAATAGGGTTTAAGGCATGACAGAATAAAAGAAGACGCCATTTATTTATTATCCTTTATTTAGAATTTAGATATTTGTTATAATTAATTGTTTGTTGGACCCATCAGATCAGTTAACTAAAAAATGGATCATTCCTTAGCTTTTGTAAGACCCAATCACAAATTTCATTATCTCCTTTCTGAGCCATCTATTTCACTTCTATATTCATCTGCTATTTTTTAGGAATAAAAAAGACAGATAAAGGACAAAATAGACTTCTTTTTTTTCTATTTATTTATATTAAATATTAAAATAAAAATTCAATTAAACAAAATTCTTATTAGTTATTAGTATTAAAACTAATAAAAGAAACCCTTGAATCACTAAATATATATATACCGGGGATGTCTCTTAGTAATGTCTAATAGTTACTAGTGTGATTTGGAATAGAGTAATTACAATCTTCTAGGTAAAAAATTAAAGAGCTCCATCTAATAACTTCTATGAATATACACTAAGTTGCACAAAAAAGTCATTTTTGGATCAATACAAAGCCCAAAAAGGTTTTTAAAAGGTTAAAGGGTCCGTTGAGCACCTCAAGGCTATGTTATAATAGATCTGAACACTTTCCCCGGATTGACTTCTAGATCATAATTTCTCTAGTAAATAATGAAAAATCCTGTGAAAAACACGATCGCCTGCCAGTGGAAGGTTTTCTGCATTCAGTCAATCTACGCAGAGTGAATCGGTCCCTAAGGAAAATAGATAGATGGGAGATAAAAAAATAGAAGAGAAATGAACTAATTATAGAAATATCTCTCTCTCTCTAAGGTTCACTAATTATTTGACTGTTGGTGGGTCTCTTTGTATGTGTTGTCCGGAAAGAGGAGGAATTAATGATTATTTGTTCGCCAGAACCAGAAGTTAAAATTTTGGTAGATAGGGATCCCGTAAAAACTTCTTTCGAGGAATGGGCCAGACCGGGTCATTTCTCAAGAACAATAGCTAAAGGGCTTGATACTACCACTTGGATCTGGAACCTACATGCTGATGCTCACAATTTCGATAGCCATACCAGTGATTTAGAGGAGATCTATCAAAAAGTATTTAGTGCATATTTCGGTCAACTCTCCATCATCTTTCTTTGGTTGAGCGGCATGTATTTCCACGATGCTTGTTTTTCTAATTATGAAGCGTGGCTAAGTGATCCAACTCACATTGGGCCTAGTGCCCAGGTGGTTTGGCCAATAGTGTGCCAAGAAATATTAAATGGTGACTTAGGCGGGGGTTTCCGAGGAATACAAATAACCTTTGGTTTTTTTCAAATTTGGCGAGCATCTGGAATAACTAGTGAATTACAACTCTATTGTACAGCAATTGGGGCATTGGTCTTTGCAGCGTTAATGCTTTTTGCTGGTTGGTTTCATTATCATAAAATGGCACCAAAATTAGCTTGGTTTCAAGATGTAGAATCTATGTTGAATCACCATTTGGCAGGGCTACTAGAACTTGGGTCTCTCTCTTGGGCGGGGTATCAAGTACACGTATCTTTACCAATTAACCAATTTCTAAACGCTAGAGTAGATCCTAAAGAGATACCACTTCCTCATGAATTTATCTTGAATCGAGATCTTTTGGGTCAACTTTATCCCAGATTTGCCGAGGGAGAAACCCCATTTTTCACCTTGAATTGGTCAAAATATGCGGAGTTTCTTACTTTTAGTGGAGGATTAGATCCAGTAACTAGGGGTCTATGGCTGACTGATATTGCCCATCACCATTTAGCTACTGCAATTCTTTTCCTAATAGCGGGTCACATGTATAAGACCAACTAGGGTATTGGTCATGGACTAAAAAATATTTTAGAAGCCCATAAAGGTCCATTTACAGGTCAGGGCCATAAAGGCCTATAGGAGATCCTAACAATGTTATGGCTTGCTCAATTATCTCTTAACTTAGCAATGTTAGGCTCTTTAACCATTGTTGTAGCTCATCATATGTATTCTATGCCCCCTTATCCATATCTAGCTACTAACTATGGTACATAACTGTCATTGTTCACACATCACATATAGATTGGTGGATTTCTCATAGTTGGTGCTGCCGCGCATGCAGCCATTTTTATGGTAAGAGATTATGATCTAACTACTCGATACAACGATCTATTAGATCGTGTCCTTAGGCATCGTGATGCAATCATATCCCATCTCAACTGGGCATGTATATTTCTAGGCTTTCACAGTTTTAGTTTGTATATTCATAATGATACCATGTGCGCTTTAGGGAGTCCTCAAGATATGTTTTCAGATACCGCTATACAATTACAACCCATTTTTGCTCAAAGGATACAAAACACCCATGCTTTAGTACCTGGTGCAACGGCTTCTAGTGCAACAGCAAGCACCAGTTTAACTTAGGGGGTGGTGATTTAATGGTAGTGGGTGGTAAGGTGGCTTTGTTTCCTATTTTATTAGGAACCTCTGATTTTTTGGTACATCATATTCATGCATTTACGATTTAGGTGACGGTATTGATACTCTTGAAAGGTGCTCTATTTGCTCGCAGTTCTCGTTTGATACTGTATAAGGCAAATCTTGGTTTTTATTTTCCTTGTGATGGACCTGGAAGAGGGGGTACATGTCAAGTATCGGCCTGGGATCATGTCTTCTTAGAACTATTCTGGATGTACAATTCAATTTCGGTAGTAATATTCCATTTCAGTTGGAAAATACAGTCAGATGTTTGGGGTAGTGTAAGTGATCAAGGGGTAGTAACTCATATCACGGGAGGAAACTTTGCACAGAGTTCTATTACTATTAATGGGTGGCTTCACAATTTCTTATGGGAATAGGCATCCCATGTAATTCAGTCTTATGGTTCTTCATTATCTGCATATGGCCTTTTTTTCCTAGACGCTCATTTTTCCTGGGCTTTTAGTTTAATGTTTCTATTCAGCGGACGTGGTTATTGGAAAGAACTTATTAAATCCATAATTTGGGCTCATAATAAATTAAAAGTTTATCCCGCTACTCAGCCGAGAGCCTTGAGTATTATACAAGGACGTGCTGTAGGAGTAACCCATTACCTTCTGGGTAGAATTGCCACAACATGGGCATTCTTCTTAGCAAGAATTATTGCAGTAGGATAATGGCTAGGAGAGGATTTGAAAAGCATTATGGCATTACGATTTCCAAGGCTTAGCTCATGACCCCACTACTCGTCGTATTTGGTTTGGTATTGCTACCGCATATGACTTTGAGAGTCATGATGATATTACTGAGGAACGTCTTTATCAGAATATTTTTGTTTCTCACTTCGATCAATTAGCAATAATTTTTCTGTAGACTTTCAAAAATTTATTTCATGTAGCTTGGCAAGGAAATGTTGAGTCGTGGGTACAGCACCCTTTACATGTAAGACCTATTGCTCATGTAATTTGGGATCCTCATTTTGGTCAACCGGCTGTGGAAGCTTTTACTAGAGGGGGTGCTCTTGGCCCAGTGAATATCGCTTATTCTGGTGTTTATCAGTGGTGGTATACAATCAGTTTACGTACTAATCAAGATCTTTATACTGGCACTCTTTTTCTATTATTTCTTTCTGCCATATCCACGACTCTACCACCCAGTCAATTTTGTTTCACTTAATCCCTCTTTCATGGCCACATATCTTTCCTGCTAAGGAATGGGAAATCTTTCTCCTGTTACATGAATTTAATTTTCATTTCATTCGGCAAAAGCCATCTTTTTCTCAACAATGTCTTTGTCATTTGATCTAATAGCATTTTGTTAGATAGGAATAGATTTGATAAATACTGATGACTCTCGGATAGAGTATTAGAACGGAAAGATCCATTAGATAATGAACTATTTGTTCTAAGCCATCTCTGACGATTAATCAACGATTCAAAGTGTTTTTCTTGTGTATTCTTGATAAACCAGCGTTTATATATAGATGTAGGAGGATCTGTTTGGGAAGTAAGAAGCCTCTTTAATACCTCTTCATCTGTAAATAATTCTCGATGTAAAAATAAAGAGCCAGGGGGATGATCTTTGAATAGGAAAAAAAGTGGATCTGCAAGGTCCCAAATGAATCGACTTATTCGAAAAAGGCCTTGTTCTTTGGAAGATCTATCACATGTCTGGTACTGCATGGTTCCACTCTGCAAGAACCCCGAATCATTCTCTTGAAGCTCATCCTCTTCATCATAAATGATCCGCTTGTCCCAAAATGACCTGGACCAATAGGGAAATCCCAATTTATTGGGCCTTTTGATACAATCAAATAGAAAGCCCCAAGGGCTCCATATTCTAGGAGCCCAAACTATGTGATTGAATAAATCCTCCTGCGGGTCAAGGGCTCTTTCTCCCTTCCCTTCTTCAAACTCTGTTTCATAGAGAAATCTCTGATCAAGGATAGACCAAGAGACCTTTTCCATTATATCTAAAGGATTCCTCGGTTCGGGCCGAAGAAACAATGTTACTCGATCATTATCAAACTAACTGCAATCTTTTTCTGTCCGTGAAGATCCCACCAGAGCGCCTTCTACTTCTAATAGGCCATGAACTAGATCAGAATCATTCTCAATGAGTCCATAAGAAGTGATCCCATTTTTTTCATCGATTCCAGATAAAGACCAAAGATCTTGAATAACCGATCCAGAAGAACAACTCAAAAGATAAAAAAGTATCATTAATCTCTTCATGCTCGTTCCAAGGTCAAAGTACCATTTTTACAAATAAGAATCCCCTTCGTTACATGATTTCTTCTTCATATAGATAGATATAGGATCTATGGGGCAATTACTTAGAAGTACATTTTATGCTACAGCCCTTCCTATCTGATAGAAAAGGATCACATGATCCTGAACCGATCTTACCTGGGATCGCAAATCCCAAGTTTGTCTATGAAGAACGGATCTAATTGTATTAGTGTCTATAATTGATTTCTTCTATGTAATACTAATCGATAGGACCTTATTGGTAAGTTCTACAAGATCTCATGCATTGGAACCCATGGTTATGGACCCGAATCCGTTAGTATGGAACATTTTTTTTTCAAGTGAAATCCCCTAGTATATAAAAGAGTGGAAAAGTGTTTTCGTTGTTGTGGAATAAGAAGCCTTCATAGCTTAATGCACGTATTTAATTTATTCGGAGTTATTAGAGCAGGATCCATTTTTGGGGAATATTAGTCAAAGCAATAACAAGAATATTTTTAATAGAACATCTTTCACAATCCCTGGAGAGATGGTTCACTAATAGACGGAGAGATAAGTCATTCGACTCATTCACATCCAGATCATGAATGTTTGGAATCCGTATTATGCAAGGAGACATTGCTTTTCCTAATTCAAATTGAAGGGTGATATAAAATTGATCTATTTCCAGCATCACATCCACAGTTAGCCCATTCATCCCAGTTAGCAGTTCTAGCTCTGTATCAAGGTCACGATCGATATCGTCACTAGCATTAAGATTTTCACTATCATCAATATCGATCTCATCAAGAAGAAAACCTTTAGGCTTGTTATACAGAAACTTATTCAGAAATACCGTAATGAAAGGAACATAGGAGTTTGTCTCTAGGTATTTGACCAAATAAGATCGTCCAGTTCCTATAGAACCTATCACTAAAATACCCCTAGAGGAGGATAAGGATAAGAAGAGCGAAAAGATTTTTCCATAAGATGGAAAATGAAAACTATTTTCCCCACATGAAGTTTGTGAATAAGTGATTGTCTGATAATAAGCAAGGAATATCCGTCTTTCTGCTAAACAGGATGGATTGAACTCATAATTCATTAGATGCTTTTTATGAATGTCAACTAAGTATCGTAAGTAAATTGCTCCCGGTTGTTCAATCATTTGATAACCAAAGTCATTCTTTGATAAATGATCACTATGAGCCAAGCTCAATAGAATTTGATCAATCCTATTTTCTGTCGTTAAGGTGGAGAACTAAACCAAGAATTCTCTTTCTTCATCATGAATCGAATCACTGTTCGTGACCCAAGATTCTATTTTCTCACCAATCCAATCCCCGTTCATGTTTTTTCTTTTTGTTATCAATGAATAGATCTCTTTACTTGTATGACTTAGATGTCTCATATTTCTTAAAAAAGTGACTCAATTGATGGGATTTGGTATGAGATTGATGATCTCGATGAGATTGATATTCCAATCTTTCTTCTTAGAACGTATTAATTTGAACCCATAAGCGGGACCAAGCATGTTGCCGCCAGAAGCAGAACCCCATATTTCTCATAGAGAATCTCCTAATTGTTCTAGAGCAACTAGAAAGAGATTCTTTAACCAGAAAGAATTTGGTTCAGATGTAGGATACATATTAGGATAAATGATCTATTCGAATAAGATAATGTTAAAAATCATATCGTTAATGAAACACATGCCAGAAGTTTATGGGACAAGTTTGAGATACTTTATGCTTTGAAGACTGGTAATAACAAGTTGTTCCTGCTTAAGTAATTGATGAATATTCAGTATAAATAGGGCAATCCTATTTCTGATCATATAAATAATTTTCAGGGTGTCCTTGACCAGCTATCCGGAATGGGTGTAAAGTTCGATGAAGAAATTCATGAACTTTGGCTTCTTAATACTCTGCCTGACTCTTTGGAAACTCTTCGAATTTCTTTGACTAATTTTTCTCTCAATAGTATTGTAACTATAGAATATGCTAAGAGTAGTATCTTAAATAAAGAGATGAGAAAGAGATTGCGGGACTCATCTTCACACTCTGATATTTTGGCTACTAAAGAGAGTGGGAGAAACAAGTCCAGAGGTTCGAATGACAGAGATAAAAGTAGAAGCAAGTCGAGGTCCAAATTCAAGAATGTTACAGGTGAATATTGCAATAAAAAGGGGCATATAAAGAAATATTTTTACAAGCATAAGAGAGATATGAGACAACAAAAGAAAGAAGGCAATAATAAAAATTATGTTATTTTTATTGCTAATGATGATCTTCTTATTGCTTGTCGTGAGAATGACATTAATATTGTTCGTGATGAGTCTAGCTGGTTTGTGGATTCTGGTGCTACTTCACATGTTACGCCAAAGAAGAAATTATTTTCTTCTTATACTTCAGGTAATTTTAGGATGTTAAAAATAGGCAATAATGATAAAGTTAAACTACTTGGCATTGGCACTGTTTGTTTGGAAAGTAACAGTGGTTCCAAACTAGTTCTCAATAATGTCAAGCATGCTCTACATGTCCGCTTGAATCTGATTTCAGTAGGTAACCTTGATGATGTGGGTTATGCTAACATCCTTGATACTGGCTAGTGGAAGCTTACTAAAGGTTCGATGATTGTGGCTCGAGGTGATAAGTTGTCTAACTTGTACATATTTTTGGGCTCTACTTCTAGAGACTTGATAAACTTGGTGGAGAATGATAATTCTCAGAGTTATGGAATAAAAGATTGAGTCATATGAGTAAGAAGGAGATTGACAGTTTGGCTAAGAAAAATTTTCTTTCTGGAGTAAAACAAGCAAATTTGAAGAAGCGTGTTCATTGCTTAGCCAGTAAACAGAAAAGAGTTTCTTTTCAGAGTCATCCACCTTCAAGAAAGCTTGATTTGCTGGAGTGGTACATTCTAATTTATGTTTTACTTTTAAAGTAAGGTCTCATAGTGGTGCACTTTACTTTGTGACTTTTATTGATGATCATTCTCATAAATTTTGAGTATTTGCTTTGAAGTCCAAGGATCAAGTACTTGATGTATTCAAGGATTTTCAGGCCTTTGTTGAGAGTTAGACATGGAAGAAACAGATAATGGTGGTGAGTATATTGGTCCTTTTGATAGATATTACAAAGTGCAGGGTATTCAACATAAGAAAACTCCTCCAAAGACTCCTAAGTTAAATATTTAGTAGAGAGGATGAACAGAACTTTAGTTGAGAGAGTTAGATGTATTCTCTCAAATGCTAAGCTGTCAGATTCTTTTTGGGACGAAACACTTAATATTGTTGGTTATGTAATTAATTTATCTCCTACCAATTCTTTATAAGGTGATGTCCCTTACAGAGTTTGATTTGGTAAGAATGTTTCTTATGATCATCTTAGAGTCTTTTTGTGTAAAGACTTTGTGCATGTTCCTAAGGATGAAAGGTCAAAGTTGGATGTTAAAACTATACAATATATCTTCATTGGTTATGATCATGATAAATTTGGATATCATTTCTATGATCCAGTTGAGAAGAAACTTGTTAGAAGCCGTGATGTTATGTTCTTTGAAGACCTAACAATTAAAGATTTTGACAGAGCCAAGAAAGTTAATTCTTAGATTAGTGAGTCTAGTTAATATTAATCCAGTTCCTTTGACTACTGCTCCTGAAGAAAATCTTTATGATGATGAAAATCAAGTTGATAATGAAGATGATGATCATGTTCAGAATGACCAACATGATATTGTTGATGCTCTAATGCAAGTTGATATGGTTGATCAGTAACCAGTTATTAATGCTCCAGAGAGTTCTCTCAGACGATCTACTAGAGAGATAATACCTTCATCTCGTTATTCTCCCAATGAGTATGTACTCTTGACTGACGGGGGAGAACTTGAGAGTCTTGATAAGGCCATGGAAAGTGAATAAAAAGAAAAATAGTTTGATGCTATGAAAGATGAGATTAAATATTTGTATGATAATCGTACCTTTGATTTAGTTAAGATGCCTAAAGATAGAAAAGAGTTGAAAAATAGGTGAATTTTTTGGGTGAAACATAAAGATGGTAACCCAGTTCCATTGTACAAGGCTAGATTGATTGTAAAGGGATTCAACCAAAAAAAAGAGTTGATTTTGATGAGATATTATCTTCAGTTGTGAAGATGTCATCCATTCGTGTGGTTATAGGATTAGCTGCAAGTCTAGATTTAGAGGTTGAACAAATGAATGATAAAACTATTTTTCTCCATAGTGACTTAGATGAAGAAATTTATATGGAGCAACCCAAAAGTTTTGAAGTGAAGGGTAAAAGGAATTATGTTTGTAAATTGAATAAGAGCTTGTATGGTTTGAAACAAGATCCCAGGCAATGGTACAGGAAGTTTGGTTCTTTTATGAGTCAGTAGGGCTTCAAAAAGACAACTTCAGACCATTGTGTTTTTGTGCAAAAATTCTCTAATGGTGACTTTATTATTATGTTGCTTTATGTTTATAACATGCCTGTTGTTGGTCATAATACTTGCAGGATTCAAAAGTTGAAGCAAGAGTTGAGTAAGTCTTTTTCTATGAAAAACTTAGGACCAGCAAGGCAGATTCTTGGCATAAAGATTGTTCGTGATAGAAAGGCCAAGAAGTTGTGGTCATCACGAGAGAAGTACATTCAAAAAGTACTTCGAAGGTTCAACATGGATAAGGCTAAGATTGTCAATACACCTTTAGCTATGCACTTTAAATTGAGCACAAAACAGTGTCCTTCCAATGATGATAAGAAGGAAGATATGAAGAAAGTTCCTTATGCTTCAGCCGTTGGTAGTTTGATGTATCTAATAGTTTGTAAAAGATCGGATATTGCTCATACTGATGGTATTGTTAGCCATTTTCTTTCTAATCTGGGAAGAGAACATTGGAATGTTGTGAAGTGGATTATGAGATATCTTTCTGACACTTCTAGTGTGAGTTTATTTTTTGGTACAGGGAAACCTATTCTTTGTGGTTATATAGATTCAGACATGGCAGGTGATGTTAATACTCGCAAGTCTACTTCAGGGTATTCGATTACTTTTGCAGGGGAGCTGTGTCTTGGCAATCTAGATTACAAAAATGTGTTGCTCTATCTACTACAAAAGCTGAACTTATTGCTTTCGTTGAAGCTTGAAAAGAATTGATTTGGATTAAGAGATTCTTAGGGGAACTTGGTTGTGCTCAAGAGAGGTATGTTCTTTATTGCGACAGTTAAAGTGCTATACATCTTGGCAAGAATTCTACATTTCATGGTCGGTCTAGACACATTGATGTGAGATACTATTAGATTCGAGATATATTGGATTATAAGTTTCTTGAACTTGAGAAGATTCATATGAATGATAATGGTTCTGATATGATGACTAAAGCTTTGCCAAGAGGGAAGTTTAAAGATTGTTGCATGGTCGCCGGGATGACGGTCTCCTCCATATAGTCGGGAGGGAGAGAATTATTGGGTTATGGGTCTTCTTTCCTTCCTATATGGATAAATAAAGCCTAATTTGCACCACCCGACTTTTGCCCATAAGCCCAATACTATAGAGCATATATATAGGTATTTTTAGGTCTTATTTCACCATCCACAAAAGAGAGTTTTAGCATCCACAAAAGAGAGAAAGTGTGCAGATTTTTTTTCAAAAATTTTAGCCACAATTGTCAACTTCAAATTGTGATTCCTGCTTTGTTTCTTGTCCGATTGAATTGATTTTTAGACAACTTGTTCCACTCATCTCAATCTTTGATTAGAAACTGACGGAGTTGAATTTGGTGGCATATAGCTCCTATTTTTCATTGGCGAATAATAGCTACATTTTTTGTGTTTGTGCTTTTTTTTATTCTCTAATTTTGGTGCTTTCTTGTTGTGTTGTTGCTCGTTTTTTGGCACTTATTTTGTGTCCAATTTTGGAGAACAATTGTAACTCTTGGTGATTATAGTGGAGGTTTGGTCCCGTGGTTTTTAATCTTCACATTGAAGAATTTTCTATGTAAATTTTGTGTCTTGTGTAATTGTTTTTATCGTTATCTTGTCGTATTTGTGTGGTTGATATATTTGCTGCCTATTATCATTGTTTTGCTTGGGTTTGTTTGTTTCCTCTTGGTTCAAGTTGAAAGGAAAAATTTAAACTTGAGTATTCTTTCGCTGCTACCCTGTTGGGCATTTTGATTGTGCCCTTGCCTTTTCCAACAAACTCAGCTTTGAATTCAATTTTCGTATTACATGTATGTTGTTTACCTTGAAAGTAAGAAGTTTGGAATATTGTTTTCTTCAAGCATTTTTAATCGTAATAATTATCATTAGTGCTAAGATTAAGGTCATGTTTATGGTGTTCTAGAAATTAACCCAATAAGTGTTCTTTTTTCTCCGTTCTTTTTTCGCATATATACATAACCACTATGGGTGTGGTGAAAATCCTGCTAGACGGCAAATTGCCAGAACGTCATTAAACTCAACTTAAGATACTATTTCCTCCCATCTATTTTACTCCCTCCATTTTATTTTACTTTTCACAATTTGACTTGGCACATTGATTAAAAAAATGATTAATAACATGTCTACTTTATCATAATATTTCTATTAAATGATGTTTATATTTTAATTTGAAGAAAAAGCAATTGATACCAAGGATAAAAAGGGAAAAAAGAAATTATCTTTTCGTGATATGTCAAAAATAATAAGTAAAAGTAGAAATACAATTAGAAAATTTGTGACAAGTAAAATAGAACCAAGGGAGTATTCGTTATAAGTACTAAAAATACTTAATTCAAAATATTTGTTATTAATATTTTTCTTAAATGACATGCAAAAAACAAAATGAACCTGAAAGACATTCATTTGAATTTAAATTTCTCAAGCACCAAGAAGTTGTCTGTTCAGGATATACAAAAGAAAAAGCATACTCCCTCCGTCTCATTTTACTCGTCCCAAATTTTTTAATTTGATTTCTCATTTTACTTGTCATTTTTCATTAATCAAGACAAAATAATTTTTTTCTTTTTTACCCTTAGTATTAATTGTTTGTTCTTCAAATTAAAAGGTAAACATCATTTAATAGGGGTACTATGGTAAAGTAGTCATATTATTAATTATTTTTTTAATCAATGTGCAATATCATATTGGGACGAGTAAAATGGGACGGGAGAGTATAAAAGAAAGTCCGGTACGAGTTTTTCATGGTGAACTGATGCTCCTTTGCATTATGGTGCTACCAAAATGGATTTTCTAGATGTGGAGCTATTTTCAATGGACATTTATTTCCAAGTAATGGTATTTATCGTTAATTGCCAAATTTATTAGGTTTGAAATTGAGAGAGCGTCATATGAAAGTTAATAGATTACAAATTTTAGAGATGATAATTCAGACGACAAACAAAAATATACTAAAAACATATTATTATATGGTTTATCTAATTGCCCTATATATGAAAACCTAATATAAAGAAAACATAAAAATCTATTAGAGAGAAATATGCCCCTAAATAAGACCTTTCGATGACTACATTGTGCATGTTATTCTGTTGTTGTATGAGAAGGGATATTTCATTTATAAAGTTTCAAAACTTTTCCTCCAAGAAAGAGGTTAGTCAAATATGAAAGAGTTATATATTTTTCTTCCAAAAAAAAGTAAAACGTAAATTTGGTAAGAAAATCAAGGCAAAAATCCTAAGAAATCTCCCTTTTTGGCTTGATTTTCTGGCAAAATAATCTTGATCTTCCTTCTTCACATGATCTTCGTATATCACTGCTGCTTATCACGATTAAAATTATTGATATGGGTTAAAAATTGAAGCTCTATGCGTTAAAAATAAAAAGCATGTGTTAATATTATCGGAGCCCTGTGCTATAAATAAACAGAGTTGAAAGTGGAGCCTTGTGCATTGAAAGTGAGCACGGGTTAACAGTAGAGATCATGCGCTAAAAACATATGCAAAAGTTTAAAGAAGCACAAGTGTTAAAAGTAAGCAGGGCTGAAAGTTGGAGCCCATAAGTATGGTTGAAAATTTGTTTTAAATGGAGCAGCAGGATTATTGAAAATATGGTTGAAATTTCTTCTCCACGTGTAGTTTTTTTGTTTGGACTTTTATTTTGATAAAAAAATCTTCATTATCGACAAGTTTGTTGCAACTTAATTTGAAACCGCTTTTAACATTCTTTAATGCCATTTCACCGAACTGTTGAATCTTTCAACCGTAGGCTCTAATACCACTTGTTAGGTTCGATTGAGAGAGCGTCATGCGGAAGCTAATAGTTTGCAAATAATAGAGGCAATAATTCAGACGACAAAGAAAAACATGAAAAAATTAGTCAAACCTACAACTTAAGTTTCCATTATTTCCTAAAATCTCAACTATCAAAAGTAATTACAAAATTTTCTTTTTGACACTTCCTCTCTCCAAACTTCATATACATATCTCATATCTTTTTCTCTTACTCTTAATTCTCCTCAAGGAGTGCCTGAAATCAAGGAACCTCAATGTTTTCAAATTTTTCTCATTCTATACACAACAAAAACTTCAAAATTCATCAGCTATCAATATCAGATATCTCAACAGAGCAATCAAAGTTCAACAAATGGATTCTCCATTATACGAAAACTATTTCTTCGTTAAAATTTTTCTTCTGCCAATCTATGGCGACGATTATGTCATTGTTTACTCAATTAAACAAGTTTTCAACATCAATTTTCGCCATAAAGATAGAGGATAAGGACATTATTTATGAAGAATTTTTTTACCTAATTCTCATGTCGGATTACTGATGAAGATGCACTAAAGTCATCACGTTGCCGATCACTTTTGAATTCATATACATATCTTGAATTAGAACTCAAATTTCTCAACTATTTTATAAAATGATACATAACACAGATAGATATATCTATAAGGTAAAAGTTTTTGTTGTCAAATCTACATATTTTTGTCAATTTTCATATTCTTATACATAGCTATAAAGTATTAGTTGTTATTTCAATCCTGATACATAGATTAGTTATGTATAGGGTTGCAGAAATCGTTTGAGATTTATTGTTGTTTCACACCTTATACATAACAATTCAATGTATATGAATGATTACTTCTAATCTGATACATAATACATATCATAGTTATGTATATTAGTTGGGGGGTTCTCTGTTGTCATGATGTTCTTTCTCTTCTGATACATTGTTATGTATATGAGTATCAATATACATAACGCTGGAATGTTCATTTTCTTAAAAAAAAAATTGAAGAAACAAAGCTTGAGAATATAGCAAAATTTTGATTGAAAATATAAAATTTGATGTTGTTTGATCGATTATCTTGATTTGGTGTTTCAAAATTTAAAATTCGAAATTGTTACTGATTTTAAGGTATTCATTAATCACGCATTAATAAGGTGCAACTTGGATAATTATTAGACCTGATCTATCTATACTATATTAAAAGTGTGAAGTGCTTTAAAATATTATTTGAACTTTTTGTCCTTCATTAAAAGTCTTTGTTTTAGACAAAATCATCTTTTTACTATTTTTCTAATATTTAAGAGTTGAAAATTAATTAAATATATTTATGGTAAAACTTTTCCTTATTAGAAGTCATTAGAATTAATGGCAACTAATACTTTTTTCATTAGTTTAACAATTTTAAATCAACTAAATTTGATTTTAAGAAGATTTGAAAAATATAGAAATAAATATATAAGCTTTAGAATAAGAAAAGTTTAAGAAATGTCAATTTTTTAAGATTTTTAAGTACGTAATAAGAATGTAATCAATGATTTGTTTGTAAAGATTTGACTTTAAAAAAAAGATTTTAAATATAGAAAAAGAAAAATAATCGTATCACAAATATGATTCAAATCGTCCCTGTTAGCCTTTGACAGCAAGTGAAAGGGGTACTACATAACAAATACAATACTGATAATCCATCAACCACTTGAATCTTTTGATGGTAAATTATATATGTGATTACACTAAAATATATGTTTATATTTACATTATTATATTAAAGTGTGAAGGATCTTTGAAAAGTGATTTGAATTTTTTACACTTTATTAAAACTCTGTGCTATAGATAAAGTCATTTAATTTTAAAAAAGCAAATGTTATACGTGCAAGACACGTATGGTTAAACTAGTTTCATTAAATATAGGAAGTTAGTTTTAATACATAAGATACTTATGTATATCAACGTTCAGTTATGTATATGAATAATTAAAATTCGGGAGATAGAAAATTGATTAAAAAAATCTGGAGAGAGGATAATTAAAGAGCAAACTGATGAGATTTTTGATATTTACCCTAAAAACATACTAAAAACATATATTATTATATGATTTAGTCAATTGGCCTACATATGAAAATCTAATATGATGAAAGAATAAAAAGTTATTAGAGAGAAATCTTCCCCTAAACAAGACCCTTTGATAACTAAATTGTGAATGATATTGTGTTGTTTTATAAGAAGAAGGTATTTCATCTATAGAGTTCCAAAACCTTTCCTTCAAGAAAGAGGTTAGCCAAATATGAAAGTGTTTTATATTTTTCTTTTAGGAAAAATAATTATATATTTTATATTTTTTCGCTAATAAAAATAAAACTTAAATTTGATAAGAAAATCAGCACAAAAATTCTAACAAAGTTAGATACACAAAGGCAAATTAAAAGAGAAAATGATTTTATTTTTAAAAAATAATAATAAAAGCTAGGATTACAGGAACCCCACTACAGCTTGATATCTGTTCAAGCAGTGATTTTTTTGGCCTTTATCCCAGCATGGAGAAGGTAGGTATCCACTTGACACCATTCTTCACCATTGCTTCCAAATCCATAGTTATCCTATTGTTTTGTTTTGGAAAGTTTTATCATCTATTAGAAATTGCCACGTGTCTGTCACCTAATCTCAACTATGAACCTCAAAATTAATTTGTTTTGGAAAATTACATGCAATGATACCCACGTAGCCAACACCCAACGGGCCCCTGCCTCGTTGAAAATTGCTAACTACTTGAACAAACAACGGTCACACGCCTGCACATATTATTTACTAATTTATTGCTCAATTTTATACTCTGTTTATCTTTATTTATTCAGATTTCTAATTTAAAATATAGAATAATACTTATACAATTTTATTCATTTTACTCTTAACTTTAAATATAATTTATTATCTAATGTATATTTTAAAATATTAATTTATTGATTATATTCAAAAAAAATAATATGATATAACTGCATCTAGCATTTATTACTTCTTAATTTTTGTCAGTAAAAAAAGAAAAGGAAAAATAAACGAAGAGAGCATTAATTACTTGAGCTGCTGGTACCCTTCACATCAATTATGCAGTATTTATTATTTACTCAAACTCTTAGGGTTCGTTTGGTTTGAAAACAAGTTATACCAGAATTAATTATGTTGGGATAAGTTATGATGAAATAAGTTATACTGAGATTAGTTATATTGGAATTATTTTTTATTGAGTATTTGATTTGTTGTATTTAAAGTAACATGCATGGTATAATTTCTAAGAATAAATTGATTGATTACCAAAATACCCTCCATCTTATTTAACTTTATATATATTTCTTTTTAAGCTTTAAATATTCATTCTTAAAAAATTTTATTATTTTTTAGAGAAATTAAAATATATAAATAAACATAATTTATATATTTTATAACCATTTTGAATGGTAAACTGTTTAAAATTTATTTATTTATGAATATATTATACGTTAATTAAACATAATTTATGTGTGGGTGAGAATATATTACGTTATATATTATGTTATATATAATTAAACATAATTAACATAATTTAACATAATATATTATAATTAAATATATTAACATAATATATATATATATAATTAAACATAATTAACGTATATATATTCATAATATTATATGTTATATATTATGTAATTACGTTATATATTACGTAATATATTATATTCATAATTAATAAATATATTATACGTTAATTAAACATAATTTATGAATATCTAATTTATATATATTTATGAATATATTATACGTTATTCATAATATATATTTATGTTCATAATATATTATACTGTTCATAATATATATTATACGTTCAAAACATAATTATTATATAATTTACCAGTTTACGTTAATTATTATTATATATATATATAATTTATTTATGAATATATTATACATTAATTAAACATAATTTATTATTTATAAAAATAATATATATATATATATGTGTGTGTGTGTGTGTGTGTGTGTGTGTGTGAGAGAGAGAGAGAGAGAGAAATGAAAATGAGGGTATTTTTGTCCTTGTATAATTTTATACCAAAGAAAAGGAGTCTTGAGATTGTTATCCCACCATTTGGGTGGATAACTTATCCATCTCGAAATAAGTTATTTCAAATATTTACAACCAAACGAGTGAGTTACATTTTTATCTCGGGATTATTATTTTATCCCGGGATTATTGACTCTAGTCCCGCAAACCAAATGACCCCTTATTATTTATATTCCATTGGGTAGATAAATGTGTCCGTGTCTAAGATATACAAATCAAATCATACTCCCTCCATTCTAAAATAATTGAATTGTTGAGGGTATGACACACTCCTTAAGAAAAAAATTTAGAATATAAATTGTAGGTTACTTTTCACTATTATTCTTTTCATTATTTTTAAATTACTCTCCTAGAGATGTGAAGTAGTTAAGAACCTCATTAAACAAAAGGGTAACACTAGAAGAAATTTTCAACATGTCTCTTGAAAAATGACAATTCATTTATTTTGGAATTGAGAGAGTATTTATTTATTATTACTTTTAAGTGAGAATGTATAACTTTCATCGTCCTCACAACCTTCAACTTTGTGCATGGTTCTTAAACGTTTGCTTGCTACTGCAATTGACTTTCAAAGTGTCACAATTCGATTAACGAGTCATGATGATACCTACTAAATTCCGCCAATAGGTAAGCCCAAATTATAATCCGGAACTAACACAATGAGTTAATTCGGTAGAAAATGCCTAACATAGGCGAAATTCAAGAACATAAATTATAAATAGACAACGGTTCTAAGAAGATAAATCGATTCATACAAGATATCAATCCCACGACCTGATAGAGTCAGTACAAGAGTATCTAGTAATCATAAAATTATAACTCAAGTACGTAGAATAGTCAATACATCTGTCTTCAAACAAAAGACTGAACCATAAAGATAGAAGCAAATGGGCGACTCCAACTCCAAGAGCTTACCCTATGTTCGAAAATCAATCACCACACGAACAATGATCAACAGCGGCAACTAGTACTCGAATTTGCATCTAAAGGTACAAAAGTATAGTATGAGTACCAAAATAATGGGTACTCAGTAGGCATCATCGATTGATTAACCTAAATCATGATATAAGAATGATAAAGTGCAAGATAACATAACTAAGTCAAGGTACAGAATCGAACTTGAATCACACCACAACATTATGCACCTATAGCTACAAATTCTCAGCTATCAATTTGAAGATCGTGGCTAATACTTAATAATAGCCACAAAAATTAAAATTTCCTGACTATTTACAATTTTGCAAAATTTCTTAGCTACAAAAATTAAATTACAAAGCTAATTCCTCATTTTTTTTTTTATATAGTTACTAACTATCACAACTATAATTATCCATATAACTATAAATTTATTGCTACAGTAACATCATAGCTAAATAATATGTTGTTGCTATGGTTTTAAACTTACTATAGCAATAGTAATCTTATAGCCACAAAAATTACTTAAAACAAAATATTATAGCTAAAGAAATATTTTTATCTTCAAGTTATAAAAGTTTGTGACAATAATTACCCAAATAACTATAATTTGTTGCTACAGTAAAATGTAGTAGCTAAATCGAATATTTTTTCCACAAGTTTAAAGTTATTGTAGCAATAGTACTCTTATAGCCAGGTGGAATTACTTGAAACAAAATTTATAGCTAAATAAATATTTTTGCTTCGAGTTGTGAAAATTCATAACAATAATCATGCCAATAGCTATAAATTTATTGTCACATTAAAATACTATAGCTAAATTATATATATTTGCCACAAGTTTGAAGTTATGTAGCAACAATAATCTTATAGACACAAAAAAGTTGCTTTGAAACAAAATACTATATATAGATAAGTATTTTTGCTTCTAATTATAAAATTTGTGACAATAGTTACCGAAAAAGCTACAATTTTATTGTTACAATAAAATTACATAGCTAAATTATACATATTTTTGTCACACGTTTAGAGTTTGTAGCAATAGCAATCTTATCACCACAAAAAAAAAAATTACTTGAAAAAATATTATAGCTAAATAGACATTTTCACTTCGAGTTATATAAATTCGTGGAAATATCTATCCTAATAGATACAAACTTGTTGACAAAAATTTGTAATAAATATAAGTTTTTGTCACGCGTTTTATTATTAGTATTAGCTTATATATACATACATACATATATACATACATACATACATACATACATACATATATATATATATATATAAAGATGTCAAGTGGCATTGAGGACCCCAAAATTTTTTTAATAACAAGTTATTTTTTTTAAACACTAAAGGCCCCAAAAAACTTTTTAATAAAACAAAAAGCATTAGAGGGCCCCAATTTTTTTTTTTTAATAAAACAGAATTTTAAAAAAAAAGCCTCCCCACAAAACTCCCCACCCCATCCGATACCCTTGACCTCAGTTTTTTCTCTCTCCATTTCATCTTCTTCACCATTTTTCTTCATCATTCTTTTTTTTTTTTAAACTTAATTCTCATACCATTTTTTCTACTTTTTCTCCTTTCTTGTTCTTACTTTTGAATTTGATTTAAAATTTTTTTGTTGTTATTCTTATTCTTTTCCGCTATTAGAGTGCTGGAAAAAAATGAAAATTCACTGGAAAGAATAGAAGTTTGCTACATTTGAATTGTTGGATTTTCAACATATTATTCATCATTTCATGTCCCCACCCCACTCCGCGTCTTCATCGTTTCATAGTACCCCCACCCCGCCCCATTGCTGCTATTTTGTTGATATGAATATGGTGAAAACTAATTATCAAGCTACGAAGAAAATTAAGGTTTTTTCTTGTAATGTGAATATGTTTTTGTTGTGTTGTGTGTTAGTGTAAAATTTGAGAAATTATGAAATTATTTCATGGAGAAGAAGAGGAACGTCGGGGAGCCGAGGGGGGAGGGGGGTGAAAGACGATGAATGCTGGGGGTGGGGGTAAGGGAAGCAGATGAACGCTGGGGGGAGGAGGGCTGGGGGTAGGTGGAGGAGTTTTATTTTCATCTTTTAAAAAATTTTATAATTTCTTTTTGATAATTAGTTTTTTATTTTTATTTTAAATAATTTTATAATTATTTTTTAATAATTTGGATCCTCAATGAAATTTTTTATTTTTATTTTTAAAAGTTTTAAAATTTATTTTAAATAATCAGTTCTACATTTTTATTTTTTAAATAATTTTATAATTATTATTTCATAATTTGGATCCTCAATGCCATTTTTATTTTTATTTTTTTAAAAGTTTTATAATTTATTTTAATAATTTATTTTTTATTTTTTAAATAATTTTTTAATAATTTATTTCATTATTTAAAAAAATTTATAATTTTTTTAAATAATCATTTTTTTATTTTTATTTTTAAATAATTTCATAATTTTTTTTCATAATTTATATCCTCAATACCATTTTTTATTTTCATTTTTTAAAAATTTTTATAATTTTTTTAATAATTATTTTTAAAAACATAATTTTTTAATAATTTATTTCATTTTTTAAAAAATTTTATAATTTTTTTTTAAATAATCGGTTTTATTATTTTTATTTTTAAAATAATTTATAATTATTTTTTAATAATTTCTTGAATGCTATTTTTATATACTTTTTTAAAAAATTATAATTAAATTTTAATAATTATTGGACCCACAATGCCACGTGTCAGGTTTCAATTAGCTCGTTTTGCCACGTCATCGCGTGTGTGCAACACATACTTTGAGCTTTTTGCTAATAGGGAAAAAAAAGGCCCAATTGGAACAAAATGTGGGGGGTTTAGGGGCCTGATAGGAACAAGCCTTAGTTTAGGTGTCTAAGTGAATTTTGACAACAAGTTTGAGTGCCTATCGATGTCTTTGGCCTATATATATATATATATA
>NW_025855829.1:490980-564891 GCF_002878395.1 Capsicum annuum | reverse complement strand
TATTTAAAAAATATAATTGGCTATCGTCGACATAAAATTCTGGACAAGGAGTGTAGCATATATTATTCAAAAATTACATAAAAAGTATTATAAATTACAATAGTTAACAACTTAAAGTATCTAAAAATAATTTAATATGTTATATATTTCAAAAAAATTATATGAAAAATACTAGAAATCACAATAATTAACAAATTATTAAATTTAAAAGATATTAAATATTTGACCGACTCTTGAAATTATATTAGTGTCATTGAAATTGGAATAGAAGAAAAGTATTATAAATCACAATAATTAAAAACTTAAATTATTTTTAAAATATAATTGACTATCAATGCCACAAAAATTTGGACAAGAAAAGTAAGGTCTATTAATTTGAAAATTACATAAAAATTATTATAATTACAATAGTTAATAACTTAAATTATCTAAATACATATTAAAATAACATATGTTGAACACATGCTAGATTCTGAATAAATCCTAGAAAACATATGCAATCCTTTTATTAAAAAAATTTATTTAAATATATTAAGATTGAAAAGATAAATAAATATCCTAATGTTGGATCCGTGCTGACAAGGGTCATGCTACTCTAGTTTGTTAAAGAAAGAGCAGTTACGTTTTCCTTCTAACCCATTATTGAATCCAAGTTTCCCTAAAATAAAAAAGATTTTTATATAAGAATCTTAATGAATCATTTATTTTAGGAATTTTAAATTACTAATAATTATTTTTTCTAATACCAAACATTAGACCTCACATGTGTAGGATATTTTTTCGTGTTTAGAGACAAAATAAATGTGGTTAATAGTTTTACCAAAAAGATTTTAATTGTTGAGTCCTTCCCTATTTGAACTAATATTAAGTCCTAATATTTAGTACTTTTAAATGTAATTGGTCTAAATCATGACATTTAACACTTTTAAAATCAATTTAAATTTTATCTTATTGAAAAATATTTTTTTTCAATTCTATTTAAGCAATATTTTAAATCAAAATTAACAAGAAACAAAATGTCTTCATGTACTTCTATTTTGCTTGTTATATTTTGATTTTGGTTCAAGTGTTCTTCTTGCCCTCATTATTATCATCCTGTATTTTCTCTTTATTTCTTCTTTTTTTTTTTTGAATAGGTTTAAGAATTGTTATGAATTATATGTAATTAACAATTGATCTCAATGAATTCTCCCGTATTGATAATTTCTCGCGTTTCTCTTTCAGCTGAAAATTTTGCTGGAAAAATTGGACAAAAGCATATTGCCGCTGAATGAAAACAATCCAAATAAATATAAGGTCCATCTTTTTTTTTCTTTCCCCATTTTTTTGTGTAATTGTGAGTTGATTTTGATTATGTTATTTAATTATATTTTGAAATATCTTTAATGTTGTAGTTGAGTCTTTCGTTAAACTTATTTGTTTAATTCAAATATAAGATTGTAGTTAAGTATCAAATCTAGATATGGAAAGTTTTATGTTGAAAAGGAACCTATAAATTTAGGATTATAATTCAATTTTTTCAATTTTGGGTTTACTAATTACGTTAGAAGTTGGATCAAGTACATTATTTATTGTAAATAAAGTTTAATCTATCCATCTATGTTATTAATAAAGCATGAATAATAATCCTTAATTAGAAGACTCTGTAATGAACAAAAATAATTTTAAATTCTCTTATTTGTTCGTGACATCTCATATACAAAGGTGGTTATAAACTCTGATGGGTAGACAAAACTCTAGAAAAAAGTTTGTTGGAACATGTATTCTAGAGCAAGTGAGGAGTCTTGCTGCAACTGCTCATAATTGCATACACTTACGGGCAAAATTTTGCATGCAATATTGAAAATTGTTTAGAAGGTATGTATTAAATTTTGCATGTAAGATGTTTTGAGTTATGAAATCACTTATTTTGGATGTGGAACAAGCTGCAAATTTGCTCTTAGTATTAGTTTGATATCTTGTGTTGGGGAATTGAATGCACATATTCAATTCTTATTTTTGGACTAAATATTTATTTAATATTAATGTTAATAAATTATTGGTATTGAAAATATCTGTAAGTAAGCTACTTTTAAATAGTGGAAAACTTAATTGACATTATAGCTATCATGTGGTTAACTTAATTGTGTAATAGAAATATACTGTAGTTTGAGTGTCTAGATGAATTTTTCTTGCAAGTTTAAGGAGATGTTGATGTATTCCACTAACATATTTGTATCTTAATATAACAAGATATCTGTATTTACAATACTATATACCTAATTCAACTTACTTTGTTTTACACTTCATTAAAAGTTTCGCGATAGATAAAATCATTTAATTTTAAATAATCAAACGTTACACGTCACTACTAACAAAAGGGAAAAACCGACCACAAAAATCGACCACGTGTGGTCAGTTTTTCCCAAAAACCGACCACAAACTCGACCAAAATGTGTGGTCGGTAAAGTTGTGGTAGTTTTTTAAAAATCGACCACAAATGGTCGTTTTTTTTTTTTTAAATATATTTTTTAAAATTCATTATTATTTTATTAAAATAAAAAAAATAAGTTTAGGAAAAAAAAATCGACCACTAGTGGTCGGTTTTTTATAAATTAATTATTTAATTTATTAAAAAATCAACCACTCGTGGTAGGTTTTCTACAAAAAAAAATTCAAAAAACCGACCTTCTGAGAATTTAAAAAAAAAATCAAAACCCAAATACAACATGCAACAACAATAATGCAATACAACAGTATCAAATCAAATACAACAGCAATAACAACCAAAAACGAAATGTAAATACTTTTAAAAGTGTACAAGACATACAAAATGTCCAACAAAAGTGAGTATAAAAATACTACAACAATAGTTTCATACAACAAAATGTCTAAATTCAAAGTACAACACATACAAAAATAAAAAAATTAAAAGTCATCATCATCGAATTCGTCCTCATCTTCCATATCATCATCCGTGCTGAAATCATCCAGGGGGCCTAGACCCTTTGCGGCCCAAACTGCATCACCAGGACATGGAGGAATAACCCCAGCAGTCCTAATGAAAGAGCTCAACTGCTGCAGCAGCAGCTTCTTGAATTGTGATGTTGTTGCCTTCTTCGTCTTCTTCTGTCTCTCTCTCTGTTCAACAAGCTCTTCAGTGAGTTGAGAAACCGTATTTTGTATTTTTTCAATTGTTTCTCTATCAACTGAAGAGCTAGAGTAAGAAGGGTCGGACGAACACCTAACATTATCGCCAAAAAAGTTTTTGTGGTATCCGACCAAATGGCCTCTATTTGCAGGACCCACAACTTTTGGCCATAACTCCTCCTTTACATATTGGGGTTTGGGTCGCCATGACTTTTAGGAGGCTGACTACTATGATACGCACCAACAAGACGCATATATTCGTCCTATATTCAAAGTAAAGTTAATAATAAAAGTAAAAAAATATTAAAGAAGTTATAATTGAATAATATCAACTTTAAGAAAAAGATTTATAAATTCAGAATTTATTTTTTACATGGACAATTTTTGCACGAGCTTCAACCTAGACATCTTCATCAGTCGGGTTTTTTTTTCATCATATGAGTCTCCTCGTATAGCTCATAATGTGGTATTTCCCTACCCTTTAATTTTTCCTGCAGATAAAAAAAATATCAATGTTCAAATAATAAAAAAATTTAAATAGAAATAAATAATTAAAACTGTAAAAGTTACATACCATTTTTCCATCACAACAAGAGTACTTCTGGCACCTGCAGTATGTAGGGAGCCACTCTTGGATGATTTCCGGGATTTCTTTCTTTTTTCACTCAATAATTGGTATTCTGCACTACTCCATTGGCGAAGATACAGTTGCCATGTGGGTTTAGAAATCCACTTAGGTTTTACCAATTTCTTTCGGGCATAATCCAAGAGAATCATTAAATCTGGCTCTACATCTTATGAAAAAGTTCTTCTTTATAAGAAATGTATTTGTATCATCCCACCAGTAAAATTTCTACAATAAAAATATAATATTGAATCTTTTGTTCTAACAAAGTGTTAATAAGTAGTCGATAAGTTAAATCCTTACCTTCAATTCTTCAAACATTCTATCCCTGTCAAGTTCTGGAACCTTTTGCCAGTTGTTCCAGTAGCCGTTGAAGTGCCGAGTAATACATATTCGCGCTTTTTGTCCAATTCCACCATCCGGCCTAAACCTATAACACAAGATCAAACAGTAATATCATAGAGCATAATAACATAGTAATGAAAAAATGAGTAACGTTATTATATTTAGAAATCTTACCCTCTCGCAATAGAAATAAGATAAATCCTCCCAAAATCATCTCTATCTCCTGGCTGCCTAGTAAGTGATGGTGGGTGCACTGGCGTGGGCGGATCTGAAGCACTAGATGGAGTGCCTCCAAGTTGAAGATTCGATAACTCAATAGATCCAACAGAATCACTGTGCGAGGCTGCGTGACTTCTGCAGGAGGGTATCGATGATGGTAGATGTCTGGAGGGGCCAGCGACTGTTCGATAGTACTGTGCTGGCGGTGGCACGGTCATAGAAGTAGAATGAGTCGGTGTAGACCCATGTAGTGGCCCCATATACGTAGGAGTAGGTATCGAATCCTCGAACGATCTAGAATATAAGGGTTGTTCTGTCGTGTCAGCAAACCGACCCTCAGATATATGAATACCTGTGGGTTGTCTATAAGCCAGAGGTTGTCTATTCTCTTTTGGTTTCCTATTATCAACTTTTCCCTTACCCTTGTCACCGCTGTCTGACATCTAAATTAAGCTAAGTTAACAAGTAGTTAGTTCCTACAAAATGAATATATAAGAAAACATTTCAAGTAACTAATTTCAAGTTACTAATTCACATTTCAAATCGTTCTAATACAACACGAGATATAGACAAGAATATTTTTATTACTAAAATAAAAATATTCATAATACAAAGATTATGCATGTTTAACGTCATTTAACGTATATACAAAGAAAATATTTATTCCATATACTGAAACATAAGTAAAAGATAAATATTATGTTTAATGTAATTTTTTTATTTTATTTGATATATTTTTTAGTGTAATTTTTTTCACAAAATTTAAGAATGATTAATTATTATTATTATTATACTGGTTATCGACTACGTGTGATCAATGTAATTTAAAAAATTTATATATAAATTACATTACATAAATATAATTATTTTTAATGAAAATAATATATATATTTGATTACATATATATAATTATTGGTTACTAAAAATTATTTACTTTTTATTTTTTTTAGGTCGGTTTTTAATATATATTTTTTCAAATATTAAAAACCGACCACTAGTGGTTGTTTTTGATATATTTTTAAAATTTTTATTTTTTAAATAAATAATAATTAATATAAAAATCAATGAAATAATTTTTTTAAAATAAAAAAGCTACCACTTGTGGTCGCTTTTTTTAATTTTTTTTATAAAATATTATGAAAAACCGACCACTTATGGTCGGTTTTTTCCATCCACAACACGTGAACGGTTTTGTGTGGTCGGTTTTTCTTTTATTTTTAGTAGTGCGTGCGAGACACGTGCGATGAGCTAATTCATTCTATTCTATTAAATGTATCATTTAAATTTTATATCTTTATAATTCTTTTTTTATATGTAATTTTAGCCATGATTATTACTACATTTATTGTTTAGTATAAAAAAAGGAAAAGAGAAGAAGATATGTAAACAAGGTAACTCCAAAAACCCACAAAACCTACCCTCCAATTCCTTTATTTTTCTAGCCGCACACCCCTCATCCCTTCCCCTTTTCTTCGTTTAAGTTTGATATTGTTTGTTTCAATTTTCTACTACTCTAATTTAAATTTTTTTTGCTCTCTATTGTTGTCCAGTAGTAATTTTACTTTCTTCTTTAAGATGTTTTAATTGTGGACATTGAAACAATCTTATTTTTATGTAGATTAATTCATAACAACATTAGGTGAGCAATGATGATTATATTTTATATTAAGAATGAAATCGATGATAAGGTGAGTTAGACTTTTGCTTTCTAGATATTTTTTTGATTAAAATTGATATTCTTTTATCGTACACACTACTAGAATCAAATGCTTATTATTATACAGATTAATATCAATAGGTTTTAAAAGATTTGTTAAAAGAAACTTTTCATGTAAATTCTTTGAGATTGTAATCCCTTTGAAGATTGTGAAGTTTTATTATTTTACAAAACTTGATCATACAAGAACGCTAAAGGAGATTTTGATAAAGATAATTTAAGTAAAAAATATTACCATACTATCTCTTAATTAAATTATATATATGATACAATTTTTTTTTCTTTTTGGTGTTGATTTACTTTATCGAAAATTCGCACGCCGACTTGTAAAATTAGAGCAGCTTGGAGACAATGATATGAGAAAAAGGAGAAACGTACACCATTTAGGATCTTATGCAAGATATTGTAATCATTATCATAGAAAAATTATGTATTGTGAATATTTGAAATATAATTATTTGTGACCTAAAATCTATTTTGAAATTAATTTTGTTTGTTCTAGCTATATTATAGAAATTCTTATGATTAGTAATGCTTATGACAATATTTTTAAGTTTGCAGTAATGAACTTCTATAGGTGTGGCTAAACCTACATTTAGTTACTTAAAATACGGCAATACATTTTCACTTATTGTAACAATTTTTTTTTTTTAAAATAAATTTAATTTATGTATTTCGTGGTAAAAAGAATGACTTTTTAGCCATGTAAAAAAAGTTTGTAGCAAGTATTTCAATTTATAGCTATAGATTATCTAGCTCGTAGCTAAATACAAGTCTTTTTGACACAATACTAAAATATAATATAGCCACAAAGTTTGAATTTTCAAAACAAACAAATCAAGCCTTTTGCCACAGTAGAATACATTGTGGCTACAAAATAAAATTGCTACAAATTTTATTTATCGTGGCAAAAGAGTAAAATTATTTGCTATAGATATATATTCCGTAGCAAATTATTTTTACCATTATAGCTACAACACGATTTCTTTTGTAGCCATATGTGTTAATCCTTAGCCACGAGCCATGTAAAGTCTATAGTTAACTATTAGTTACGTCTCTTGCTACGAATGCCACAGAAAGAAAATTTGTGGCTAAAGTGTTTAGCCACAGAATTTTTCATATTTAGCTACGATATATTCTATAGCTATATATGCAGTTTGTTGCAGTGGATCATCTCCATCATCTCTGTACATAAATAATTCATAAACTGAGATAATATCGATAACATAATGTAAAGAATCAAGCAGAAGCAAACATAGCTACAAAATTGGCTCCCATACGCCATTGGTGTAGAAAAGTAAAGGACTTATCACAGCCTCCCATACAACTGGAGAGTACACTCAAGAGGAAAATAAAGCAAACATTTGGCATTATAACTAACCTTTATCATATATCAACTATCCTTCCACCATTCACCATCATTCGACATTATGTCACCCCTTAGGCATTTACCAACATTATTCCATAATCCACTAGTCATCCATTAATCATCTTTTATCACTAACAATAGTTATCAACTAGTCACCATTTATACCTAAGCATCATTGATTCACTAGTTCTTCCTTACCAATTATTCGTCACATTATCATTTCAACATGTCATGGTAAATACCTAGACTCAAATCGGTAATATATATATATATATATATATATATATATATATATATGGTCAATATCTGGTATTGAATAGATCATAATATAATCAATTCCCGAAATTAAACCGGTCATAATATAATCAAACCCAGAATTGAACCAATTATAATATAATATAATCAATACCCGAATTTGAACCGATCATAATATATATGATCACCATTATAAGTCATATCATCAATAGCATAACCAAATGTATGATCAATAGGTTTCAATCCTTATATTAACCAACATAACCATCAGTATCAAGACTCATCAATGTTACCTCAATACACATTTCCAAGAGTATAAATAGCGTAAAGGTTTACCAAAGATACCATATGTCATAGCCTAACGTGGGTTTAAGAGTCCACTTCTAATCCTCGATTCTATTTTAGAAAAATTTCTACTAGAACTAGTAGGCTTAAGGTATCCAAATTCACTTTTAGATATCAACAAACCTTATTTATCCCTAAGATAGGGAATTCACCTAAAATATGAAAAACTAGGTCAATTATGTCTATTTAGAGTAGTCTAAGACGTTCTCATACTAAACATGAAGAATGAAGTCTAATTTACCTAAAGCACAAGGTAACAAGCTAAGTGTCTCAAGCTTATAGTGTCCAACTAGCCTAAAAGCCTCAACTAACCCTAAGTATTAAAATCCATCAATCAACACCTAAACCCCATCCCAAATCCAACACATTATCATAAATATATTATGAAGTAGCTTAATATAACAAGGGTTTAAACCTAACCTACCTCGATGCCGAAGAAAGCTTAACGAATAACTAAACCTTTGATTTTTCCTTTCGAGTAGCCTCCTCAAGATGTCAAGCTATCAAAAATAGATTCTACTCATCAATACAAGAATATTGATACCCATATTATGCCATTGTGCTTCGGGTCCCAAAATAACATCAAAACTCCATGTGGGTCCCACTTATGAAAATTTTATTTTCGAGACCAACCCAATATTCATTTTTGATCAAGCAATCTAACCCTCAAGAATAGGCGAAAACCAAGTTAATTTGGGGATAAATAAAGCCCTAAAGGTTTTGAGAATTTGAGAATCAAATCAAGAAATTTCACCTAGAAAAGGGTGAATTTTTACATTGATTCAATAAAAATCACAAAAATAGATGTTAATCAAGATCATAAGTCACCCAAAAGTCCCAATTTTAAAAGTTCTCACTCTTTAGGATTTTTTCTCTCAAGGTATGGATGAGGAATAGGCTAATTCGTGACATAAAGGGTTTATTTATACCCTATCCAGGTAATCAAATGTTGCTATCACAACCAGCAGGGTGCGATCGCACTACCTCCGGACTGTTGAGGTTGTCATGATCGTGAGTAGCCCTTGGTGATCACACTACCTCCTCGGCACGAGGATTTGCAATCATGGCCATGGCTGGCGATCGCCAGCACACCAGATAACAGCTGAAAATTTAAAAATTTTTCAAGTTTCTGTTATGCCCTCAGGATTCATTCAGAATCCCTAATACGTAAACAAATTAAGTAACCACACTAAATTTGATATTTCAGATGTGATAACGTAATCAAATTTTTTATCCGAGGTTGTTTCAACCAAATGTGGGTCCCACAACCAAATTTTCAATTTCTCCAATTTCTGATCAATAGGTCAAAATAAGCTCAGGTGCATTGGGACCCTAAGCAAAGGTCCACCTAGCCTAAAATCAATATTTTAAAGATACTGGCGCAGTTGGAATTCACAGACAAGATTATTTTACTAAAGTTTTCGCCCGGTGGATATTTAGAACCAACAAAGACTTCAAAATAGGAAATTGGCTCTAAAACTTAAATAAAGTGCCTGATAACTGAACTATTAGTCCCAACAAGGCATAAATGACTTAGGGCAGCTATGGAAAATCTCTAACAATAAAAATAAGGGAAAATATAAAAAATAACCTGAACGGTCATTACAATATCTACTACTAAGGAGCTTTCGTCCACAAAAGTTAGGATTATAGTATACCTGAAGTCTCGAACAAGTGAGGATGCTGGGCCCGTATCTCGCTCTCGATCTCCCAAGTGGCCTCCTACACTAGATGGTGCCTGCACTGAACCTTAACTACATGAATCTCTTTAGTGCTCTGTCTCTCGTTACTAGCCAATATAAGCACAAGCTCCTCTATAAAGGTCAAACACTCATCCAACTGGATTCAGTCCCATCTAAGCACATGAGATGGATCAGGAATGTATCACCATAACATAAAGACATGAAAAACTAGATGAACAATGGCAAAATCTAGAGGGAGAGTATGATGCCCCGAAAAAATTTTCTGTTAAGCTCTCAGACGAAAATATATTGAATTCAGTTCTTTATCGTGATTAATAATTTTTCAGTATGGAATTTCTAGATATGAGACAGATCATCGTGGAGAGCATCGAATAAGATTTCTAATGATATGTGGATCATCCAAAATGGACACTCGAGTGATGAGTTATGATCATTATGATCTAACTGTGAATAGTGGTGAACAGTAAATGTGCAGGAAAAAATTACTGAGGCCAGATGAATTTTAGGGTCAACTTCAAATGATCATAACTACTTGTACATAATGATCTGGGTGACCTACTATATATCAACAGAAATCTCCAAAAGTTCTCTTTCCAATGAAATTGGTTTCATCCAATTTGGCCATCGAAGCAAAAAGTTATGGTTGATCTACTTCAGCTTATCAAAACAGTCTACCAAAGGACATATTTGACATTATTTGATTTTTAAGGGTATTTTGGTCATTACCACTCCAATCTATCCAGGTAAACCATGTATTATTAAGAGCATTCGATAGGTCATTTTTCTCCAAAATTTCCTAAGGCTCAAACCCCAACCCTACTACTCCAAATTTTAACTTCTATGTCTCTTGATTAAATCGTAGAAATTTTAAATTGATTTGGGATTCGAGTTGATCATGTTAAGGGATTCGAGAAACACCCTTTATTTTCGTAAATAAAGTTCCAGAGTCAAAAGTTCATATTCATCTTCCATTTTTAGGTATGTGGGGCTTTGAACAAGATTATCCTTTCGATCTTGTGCCCGATATTTTTGTTGAATTACATTGACATGAGATTTTACATGTTTTACCATAAATTGGAAATATGGTTTTATATCTTATATTATTGTCCATGAGCTATGGGATTATGTCATCCGATATGTGTATGATGTTGAGATGGAATCATATCCAAAAAATATTTGATTATGAGAGTATGATGATTTAATTTGTTAAGCCTTGATTTATACTATCATTCCACTATTTCCTAATTATGAATTTATAGTTGATATTGGAAATTCTATATCCCTACTATGGATTGATGTCTCAAGTACCTTTAAATGAGAGTTGGATGGTAAATTGTGAAATATTGATATTGAAGTTGCAATGAGTCTTGGTATTTTTCGGATGGTTTTGATGAGTTAAATTATTGAAAATATTATGTATTGAGTCTTCATATCCTTGTCCAAATGTCGAGTTGGTTATGGTTCAATGCATTGATACCTTGTTGATATTGAGGAAGAATAAAATATTTTGAGCTAAAATGCGTTGAGTTAGGAATCCACAAATTGATATGATTTGATAAATGAGAAAGAAAATTAATTTGGTCCTTATGATAGACCCTTGTGATATTGTGGTGGATTTTCTAATGCGTTCTGAGCTTGTCGTGGAGTAGTACTTAGCACTGAGAGGGAAATTTGGTTTTTACCAAAACCTATGTGCCACCGTAGGGTTATTTGATAATGATATTATTGGCCAGAGAGCCCGATTGTGATTATTGCAGTTTTAAGGTCGTACTCCCTAGTAAAGAGTATGATGATCCCACCAACAGGGATTTCAAATATTGGTATTCCACGTAGCTCATGTGGGGTTATCGATTATAGAAAACTCCCCTGTCCATAAGAGTCATGTTTATTGAAATACCGAGTCACTCCGAGTTTTGATGTGGTAAGTCAAGTTGCCTATGATGATCTATAATGATTTATGAGGTTTTTCTCCTACATTTCCTATCTAAGATGTTATGAGTTGCATGATTCAATGTCACTCAAACCAGGTGTGTCATTATGGTCCGTATGTACGTTTTTACAAAATTTATGATATTATTTATATTTTGCATGCGCCCCCACATATTCAGTACGTATCTTGTGCTGACCCACATATTTCTCTATGGGCTACATTCTTACTATGATGTAGGTTCAGGTACTCAGTCGTAGCCGCGACAGTGATATCTGAGTGCCGCATTTGCGTTTCTTCAGTGGTGAGTCCTCATGGTTCAAGGACCAAGTTGCTAGTTTTGGTGCTATTGTTTTGTGATCCCTTTGGTCTGTTGAGTTAGTTGGGGGTTTGTCCCAATGGCTCGTTGATTTTACTGTATAGAGGCTATGTCAGACTAGTGTATTGTTGGGTTGGTTTGTGCATAGATATTCAATATATGTATAGTCTAATGATATTCCGTGCCATGTGTGATATGATATATATGTACTTATATATATCCTTAGTTTAGCGTGTATGTTGTTGTGTTGGAACCCAAGGGTAGTGTTTTGGCTTAAAGGGTTAACTCGAGGCTACGTATAGCCTTGGGCACCGTATGGCATCCCGGGATAGTATTTTGGGGTGTTACAAACTTAGTATCAGAGCCTAAGATTGTGAAGAGTCCTAGGGAGTCTGACAAGCCATGTTACGTAGAGTCTTGAGCATCGGTGTCTAGCGCGCCATACCTATGATCAAGAGGCATTGGGGCATTCTAGGAAAAGTCATTTCTTTCTTTCTACAAGAGTCTATCATACTTACAACTGTTTCCTTCTGCTGTTAATTCTTGCATTCTTATGACAGAAATGCCTCCACGTCGAACTCGCGGAAACAACAACCAACCTCAACCCATTGATCCATTACATGAGACGGTATCCCATGTCGAATTTCGAACAGCTTTTCAGATGCTAGCCCAGGCAGTTACCGCTAATACTCAGGCCAACGCTCCACCTCCGCAGGAAAATAATTCGGCAGCAGCACAAATTCGTGACTTTATGCCGATAAATCTGCCAGAGTTTCATGGGTCGAGAGTAGGGAGGACCTGTAGATGTATGTTGATGAAATAAAGAAAATTACACAGATTATGCATGTGATCGAGGAAGAAAGTGTGGAGCTGGCTTCTTATCGGTTGAAGGATGTTGCCTATGACTGGGTGCAGATATGGAATAAGGGTAGAGAGAAAGATACCGCTCTGGTGACTTGGCAATTGTTCCAAGATACTTTCTTAGATAGATTTTTTCCTCTTGAGTTATGGGAAGCTAAGATAGAGGAGTTTATGAATTTGAGACAAGGCTCTATGTCAGTTAAGGAGTATTGTCTTAAGTTTAATTAGCTATCGAAGTACGCTCCCAATATGATGGCTGACTCAAGGACTAGTATGAGCAAGTTTCTAATCGGAGTGTCGAGTTATGTGGTGAAAAAATATAGATCTGCTATAATCAACAGGGAGATTGATCTTCCTAGGTTAATGATTCACGCCCAACAAATTGAGTCAGATAAGATAAAGGAAAGAGAAATAGTAAGAGGGATTAAGAGAGTCAGATCGGAGCAATAGGGGTTTGGTTAGACTAGATTCTCCAGAGGGAGTCGCCCTCAGTTTCAGTAACGTCCATTTATACCTGCACCTTCCTCAGCTAGTGCTCCCGTATATCGGGGCAGGTAGGAGCTCGGGAATAGGTCGGTACCTTCCAGGTCTCAGGATAGTGTAAGCAACCAGCCTCATCCTCCTTCGTGTGCTAAGTATGGTAAAGACCATTTTGGAGAGTGTTATATGGGGCAGTGGGGCTGTTTTGGTTATGGAAAGTTGGGCCACATACTTAGAGACTGCCCATATACCAGAAAACAGAGTCGTGATGCCTATCCCCAGAGTCAGGCTACCAGTGCCCCGCCTCCCGCAACCCGTCCAGTTCCTTCTCAGGGTGCTTCATTTAGTACTGCTGGCGGTCAATGCCAGAATCATTTCTATGCTATACCACCTCATCAGAAGTAGGAGGACTCTCCCGATATTGTCACTGGTATGCTCCGTGTTTTCTATTTTGATGTCTATGTTTTGATGGACCCCGGTATGAGTTTTTCTTATGTGATACCTCTGGTTGCTGTAAATTTTGAAACGGATCTTGAACTAATTTCTGAGCCTATTTTGGTTTCTACTTTAATAGGAAATTCTGTCATTGCTAAGTGGGTGTATAAGAAATGTCCCATTATTGTCTTTCATCAGGTTATGTATGCTGATTTGTTGAGCTAGATATGGTTGACTTTGATATCATTCTGGGTATGGATTGGCTTCACTCATGCTATGCATCTATTGATTATTATGCTCGTGTGGTCAAGTTTCAGTTTCCTAATGAACCTATCCTTGAATGGTCCGGGAGTTCTATGATTCCTAAGGGTCGTTTCATATCTTATCTCAAAGCTAGAAAGTTGATTTCCAGGGGTTGCATCCACCATTTAGTTTAGGTTAAAGACACTAAATCTGAAACCTCGACCATTCAGTCAATTAATGTTGTTAATGAGTTTCTTGATATCTTTCCAAAAGATCTCCCTGGAGTACCTCTTGATAGAGAGATAGAGTTTGAGATTGACCTTCTTTCTGATACTCTGCCTATTTTCATTCATTCGTATCGCATGGCTCCCGCGGAACTTAAAAAGTTAAAGGAGCAATTGAAAGATGTTTTAGACAAAAGCTTTATCAGACCTAGTGTGTCCCCATGGGGCACACCTGTCCTATTTGTGTGTAAGAAAGATGGTTCTTTGCGGATGTGTATTGATTACCGACAGCTTAATAGGGTTACTATCAAGAATAAATATCCGCTTCCTCGAATTGATGATTTATTTGATCAATTACAAGGTGCGAGCTACTTTTCGAAGATAGACCTTAGATCCGGTTATCTCCAACTTAAGGTTAGGGAATGTGATATTCCCAACACAACCTTCCAAACTTGTTACGGTCATTATAAATTTCTAGTGATGTCTTTTGGGTTAACTAATGCTTCAACAGCTTTCATGGATCTTATGAACCTTGTATTCTGGCCATATCTGGATTTATTTGTAATAGTGTTCCTTGATGATATTCTTATTTACTCCCGAAGTGAGGGTGATCATGTGGATAATCTCCAAATCGTGTTGGAAACTCTTCGAACTCATCGATTGTATGCTAAGTTCAGTAAGTGTGAGTTCTGGCTGAACTCTGTAGCCTTTTTGGGTCATGTTGTTTCTTCCGAAGGTATTAGAGTTGATCCTCAAAAGATAGAGGCTATAAAGAGTTGGCCTAAACCTATTTCTCCTTTTGATATCCAAAGTTTCTTGGGTCTAGCTGGTTATTATCGTTGTTTTGTTAAAGGGTTTTCATTTATTGCGTCTTCTATGATCTGTTTGTCCCAAAAGAAAGTGAAGTTCCTGTGGCCCGAATCTTGCGAGAAGAGTTTTCAGGAGTTGAAGACTCGACTCACTTCAGCCCCTGTGTAGACTTTGCCTGATGGTGTTGATGGTTTTGTGGTGTATTGCGATGCTTCCAGAGTCGGTTTGGGTTGTGTATTGATGCAAAAAGGCAAGGTTATAGCTTATGCTTCCAGGCAGCTAAAGCCTTACGAGAAGAATTATCCTACCTATGACCTTGAATTAGCTGCCGTGGTTTTTGCTTTAAAAATCTGGAGACATTATTTGTTTGATGTCCATGTCAACGTTTTCATGGACCATAAGAGCTTGCAGTATGTATTCACCCAAAAAGAGTTGAATCTTAGGCAAAGACGATGGTTAGAACTATTGAAAGATTATGATATGAGCATGCTATATCATCCGGGCAAGGCCAATGTAGTAGCAGATGCCCTTAGTCAGAAGTCCATGGGTAGCGTAGCACATGTGGAGATTGATAAGAAAGAGTTGGCCCGTGAGGTACATCATTTGGATAGATTGGGGGTTAGGTTGTTTGGTGATGTTGAGGGCTGTATAGGAGTGCAAAGAGGTTTCGAATCCTCTTTAGTTTCGAAAGTGAAGGAGAAGCAAGACAGGGATCCTACCTTGGTCAGGTTAAAAGAGTCAGTTAAAGACCAAAAGGTGGAGGTTTTCTCCCAAGGGGGAGATAGAGTTTTAAGACTCCGAGAAAGATTATGTGTTCCTGATGTTGATAACTTAAAGTAGAGGATTATGGCGGAAGCACATGGTACGTGATACACCATCCATCCTGGTGTTACCAAGATGTACCATAATTTGCGGGAAATCTATTGGTAGAACAGTATGAAAAGGAATATAGCAGAATTTGTAGCGAAGTATTCCACGTGTCAACAGGTTAAAATAGAGCATCAAAGGCCCAGTGGCGTGATGCAAGAGTTTAGCATTCCTACTTGGAAGTGGGAAGAAATGAATATGGACTTCATAGTTAGTTTGCTTCCTTTTCGTCGCTATCATGATTCGATTTGGGCTTTCGTAGATCGGCTGACAAAATCAGCTCATTTCTTACCTGAGCATTCATCGTATACAGCTGAAGATTATGCTAGAATATATATTTGGGAACTCGTCAGACTTCATGGAATCCCTTTGGCTATTATTTCTGACAGAGGTACTCAGTTTACCTCTCAGTTTTGGAAATCTTTCCAGAAGGGTCTCGGTACCCAAATTCATTTAAGTTTTGCTTTCCATCCGCAAATAGATGGTTAGATCGAGCGGACCATTCAGACTTTAGAAGATATGTCGAGGGCTTGTGTTCTTGATTTTAAAGGTAGTTGAGATGAGCACTTAGCATTAATCAAATTTGCTTACAATAACAGTTTTCATGCTACTATTGGAATGACCCCGTTTGAAGCTTTGCATGGTAGAAGGTGTAGATCACCCATTGGTTGGTTTGAAGTTGGTGAGGTTACTGTAACTAGATCGGATGCGGTGTTCGAGGCCATGGAGAAGGTTAAGTTAATTTGGGAAAGGTTGAAAACCGCCCAAAGTCGTAAAAAATCATATGCAGATGTAAGGAGGAAAGACCTTGAATTTGATGTTGGTGATTTAGTGTACTTGAAAGTTTCACCCATGAAAGGGGTGAAGAGATTTAGGAAGAAAGGAAAGCTAAGTCCTCATTACATTGGTCCCTATAAGATTATGGATCGCATTGGGAAGGTAGCGTATAAGGTTGAATTGCCCGCGGAGTTATCTAACATCCATCCGATTTTCCATGTTTCTATGCTTAAGAAGTCTATTGGTGATTCTGTTGTGATTGATCCTTCCCAAATATCGGGTATTCAAGATAGTCTTTCATATGAAGAGATTCCGGTTGAGGTTTTTAACTATCAAGTTCGTAGGCTAAGAAACAAGGAAGTTCCTTTGGTTAAAGTGCTTTGGCAAAATCAATCCGTGGAGAGTGCTACTTGCGAAGCCAAAGTGGATATGTTCACCAAATATCCCCAGCTCTTTCCTAAAAATCCTGAGTATGTCAGGTATCATTCTCTTTTGATTTAATCCTTATTGCTATGTTTATCTTGGTTTGTGTGTTTTCTACGATATCCAAAAAAATCTAGAATGGAGTATATGCTTGGGGAAGATTATTTATCTCTATATACTCATTTTCATAGTGTTCTTGACCTACCTATTAACATTCGAGGACGAATGTTTCCAAGGGGGAGATGATGTGATGCCTCAGAAAAATTTTCCGTTAAGATCTCGGACGAAAATATGTTGAATTCTGTTCTTTATTATGATTAATAATTTTTCTGTATGGAATTTCTGGATATGCGACCAATCATCGCGTATAGCATTGAATAAAATTTCCAACGATATGTGGATCATCCAAAATGGACACTCGAGCGATGAGTTATGATCATTCCGATCTAACCATGAATAGTGGTGAACAGTAAATGTGCAGGAAAAAAATACTGAGGCCAGGCGAATTTTAGGATCAACTTAAAATGATCATAACGCCTTGTACATAATGAGCTGGGTGAGCTACTATATATCATCAGAAAGCTCCGAAAGTCCTCTTTCCAATGAAATTGGTTTCAGCTAATTTGGCCATCGGAGCAAAAAGTTATGGTCGATCTACTTCAGCCGATCAAAATAGTCCACCAAAGGGCAGATTTGACATTATTTGATTTTTAAGGGTATTTTGGTCATTCCTACTCCAATCCATCCAGGTAAACCATGAATTTAAGTCCATTAAGAGCATTCAATAGCTCATTTTTCTCCAAAATTTCCTAAGGCTCAAACCCCAACCCTACTACTCCAAATTTCATCCTTCTATGTCTCTTGATTAAACCGTAGAAATTTCAAATTGATTTGGGATTCGAGTTGATCATGTTAAGGGCTTCGAGAAGCACCCTTTATTTTTGTGAATAAAGTTTTGGAGTCGGAATTTCATATCCATCTTCCATTTTTAGGTATGTGGGGCTTTGAACAAGATTATCCTTTCGATCTTGTGCCCCGGTATTTTTATTGAATTACATTGACATGAGATTTTATATGTTTTACCATGAATTGGAAATATAGTTTTATATCTTATATTATTGTCCATGAGCTATGGGATTATGTCATCTGATATGTGTATGATGTTGAGATGGAATTATGTCCAAAAAGTATTTGATTATGAGAGTATGATGATTTAATTTTTTAAGCCTTGATTTATACGATCATTCCACTATTTCCTTATTATGAATTTATAATTGATATTGGAAATTCTATATCCCTACTATGGGTTGATGTCTCAAGTACCTTTAAATGAGAGTTGGATGACAAATTGAGAAATGTTAATATTGAAGTTGCAATGAGTCTTGGTATTTTTCAGATGGTTTTGATGAGTTAAATTGTTGAAAATATTATGTATTGAGTCTTCATATCCTTGTCCAAATGTTGAGTTGTTTATGGTTCAATGCATTGATACCTTGTTGATGTTGAGGAAGATTAAAATGTTTTGAGCTAAAATATGTTGAGTTAGGAATCCACAAATTGATATGATTTGATAAATGAGAAAGAGAATTGATTTGGTCTTTATGATAGACCCTTGTGATGTTGTTGTGGATTTCCTAACGTGTTCTGAGCTTGTCGGGGAGTAGTACTTAGCACCGAGAGGGAAATTTGGTATTTCCCCAAACCTATGTGCCATGTAGGGTTGTTTGATGATGATATTATTGGCCAGAAAGCCCGATTGTGATTATTGTAGTTTTAAGGTCGTACTCCCTGGAAAAGAGTATGACGCTCCCGCCAACGGGGGTTTCAAATGTTAGTATTCCACATAGCTCATGTGGGGTTGTCGGTTATAGGAAACTTCCCTGTCCATAAGAGTCATGTTTATTGAAATACCGAGTCACTCCGAGTTTTGATGTGGTAAGTCAAGTTGCCTATGATGATCTATAATGATTTATGAGGTTTTTCTCCTATATTTGCTATCTAAGATATTATGAGTTGCATGATTCAATGTCACTCAAGCCAGGTGTGTCATTATGGTCCGTATGTACGTTTTAACAAAATTTATGATATTATTTATATTTTGCATGCGCCCCCACATACTCAGTACGTATCTTGTGCTGACCCACATATTTCTCTATGGGCTACATTCTTACCATGATATAGGTTCAGGTACTCAGCCATAGCCGCGACAGTGATATCCGAATGCCGCATCTACGTTCCTTCAGTAGTGAGTCCTCATAGTTCGAGGACCAAGTTGCTAGTTTTGGTGCTGGTGTTTTGTGATCCCTTTGGTCTGTTGAGTCAGTTGGGGGTTTGTCCCAATGGCTCATTGATTTTGCTGTATAGAGGCTATGTCAGACTAGTGTATTGTTGGGTTGGTTTGTGTATAGATATTCCATATATGTACAGTCTAACGATATTCCATGCTATGTGCAATGTGATATGTGATATGATATGTACTTATATATATCCTTAGCGTAGCGTGTATGTTGTTGTGTTGGAACCCAAGGGTAGTGTTTTGGCTTAAAAGGTTAGCTTGAGGCTACGTGTACCCTTGGGCACTGTGTGGCATCTCGGGATAATAGTTTGGGGCATTACAGAGAGCTAACTTACAAGCCACCTCACTAACTGCGCGGAGAATCTCAACAGGGCCAATATATCTAGGACCAAGCTTGCCCGTCCTCTCGAACCTCATCACTCCCTTTATGGGCGATATACTAAAGAATACATGATTACCAACTCCAATTCTCAGGGCATGAAGCCTACGGTCTGCATAGGCTTCTCCCTACTCTGAGCTACTCTCAACCTATCCTGAATTATCTCGACTCTACCTAATGACTCCTTAAGCAAATCAGTACCACGAGGCCAATCTCGAAAGTCTCAAACCATTCAATCGGAGAACGACATCTCCTACCATAAAATTCCTCAAAAGACGCAATCTCAATACTCAAATGGTAACTGTTGTTATAAGCAAACTCAGCAAGGATAAGTTCTCCTCCCACTGGCCTCCAAAATCCATAACATAGGCTCAAAGAATATTCTTAAAAACTTAAATAGTACACTCGAACTGGCCATCGATATGTGGATGAAAGGCTGTATTAAGATCCACCTGAATACCCAACTCCTGAAATGCTCTCCAAAATCACGAAGTGAACACAGGACCTTGGTCTGAAATAAAAAAATAGCCACACTATGCAAATAGACTATCTTCTGAACATAGATATGGGCTAAAGTCTGAGCACTGAAGGACATATAAATAGGAATAAAATGTTTTGACTTGGTCAAATGATCTAAAATAACCTAAATACCATCAGAACCATGGGAAGTATGAGGCAAACCACTAACAAAATCCATGGTAATCCATTCCTATTTCTACTTAGGAATAGGTAACCTCTAAGTCAAACCATATGGTCACAGATGCTCAGCCTTTACCTGCTTATATCATAGGCAATGAGCTACAAATTCTACTACATTTCTCTTTATACCACTCCACTGATAATGCTGCACTGCCTTAAATCTCTATACATCTTGGCCGTTCCAGGGTAAATGAAATATCTAGAGATTTGAGCCTCATTCAAAATCAATTGAATCAAGTCATCGATCCTCAAACACAAATGTAGCCATCAAATCTCAAAACACCCTCTGAATTCATGGTGACCCTCTCGGACTCTCCACTCAACACTTGATCACGAAGGAAACGAAGCTTGCTATTCTCAAACTGACGATCCCAAATCTGCTAAAATTATGAGGATCTCACCTTCACACTAGCCAAAATCCTCCTAGGATATGAAATATCTAAGCGAACCATAAGGTTATCTAAGGACTGAATGTACGGTGCTAAGCTAAGCTGCCCATACTCACTACCTTCCGACTCAAGGCATTAGCTACCACATTTGATTTGCCTGAATGATACCTGATGGAAATATCATAGTCTAAGCAACTTCATCCATCGATGCTATCTAGTATTAAGCTCTCTCTGGGTCATAAGACGATAAAAATTGATATGATTGGTGAAAATATTACAATGAATGCCATACAAATAATTCCTCCAAATCATAAGTGCAAAACTTACCGCGGCCAACTCCAAATCATGAGTGTGGTTTAAGCTGTCTAGAAGCATAAGCAATAAAACAACCCTACTGTATCAGTACACAACCCGAACCAACACTAGAAGAATCACAAAACACTGTGAATCCCTCACCCTCAACAGGAAGAGATAAAAAATAAATTGGAGTGAGAAAATCCTTGAGCTTTCCAAAGCTCGACTCAACTTCATGGACCATTAAAAAAGAACCTTCTTCCAAGTCAATCTAGTCATAGGGGCTGAAATATTAGCAAAACCTTCGACGAAGCAGCTATAATAACCTACCAAACCCAATGAACTTACAAACCTTCATTGAAAATATAGATCTATCCTAATCACAAATCACCTCTATCTTAGCCAGGTCCACTATAATACCATCCTTAGACACCACATGTCCAAGAAATGTCATCGAATTAAGCCAAAACTCACACTTAGAACACTTAGCAAAAAACACATGATCTCTCAAAGTTTGAAGCATTATAAGACTCGACTTACATGTTAAATTAAGTGCAAGATGGTCATTATCAATATATGCTCAATAATAGTCGAGGTCAAATCCATGAGGAACAATATGAGTGGTGAATAACTAAGTTCAAAATGAAAGTAACTTGCTAAATTCAAGATACAGGTGTTTGAGGGTTTATAAATGTTTTAAAAAATATAACAATTTAAGGGCTTCTAAAATACTAACTTGAGGCTAAAACTAATTAGAGTATAATCAATTAGGAACGGATCTTGGGGTTATGCCATTCTAGGTGTATATTCATACATGCGTAATTGAGAATTTATCCAAATTTAGCTAGGAGTCGTGAGTAGGCTAAATTTAAAGTATTAGCGTTAGTTTTTCAACAATATACTAAATTAAACTCATGGATTCTTTTAAATACCTCATGAGAAGGCCAAACTAATCAATCCAAAACCTTAACTTAGCATCCCTATTTCTAGGATGATGCCCATCAAGCTTGCTAAATCACATAACATCCTTATTTCTAAAATAATGCTAAGGAAATAACTAGTATCAAATATTTGTTCACAATTACTCATCACCAATCACTCTTTCAAGGATGATGTGGGATCCAAGTAAATTTGGGGTTTCACCCAACAAATCTCATTCAATTTGGAGTAATAGAAAACCCCACAAAAAATAGCTAATTAGGTAGATACATAAACAACACCCATGCAAAAATCATAACCTATCCATGCATAAACCCAAAAGGAAGAACTAGCAACTCATAATAAACAAAAATATACCAAAATTTCCATTAAATTGATACATGAAAGATAAAGAGAATGTCAATACACACTTTAAATTCCAATAAATGTTCAATGGAATTTGCTAATTCTTTACTTAGGAATTACTCTAATATCTTCTTAGCATCAAGATTAGTACAAATTTTTACCCCAAGATCTCAAGGATAAACCCTTATTTGAGCCCCGATTCCACATTTGGCAAATATTACAATAATGCCACCTTGCTCTTGGTTTGTTTAAGCAAATTAAAATTTTTCCTTTGAATCTTTTCTGCTCCACCGCGATGCAGTCTTTGGGTCCTGATCGTGCTTTCGTGATTGTGACTCTTGGCTCGTGATTTCGAAACCTGAGAGTCATCTTTGATCCCTGGTTTTTTGACCACGATCGTTACTTTGCAGATCGCGATTGCGGTACCTGAGGGCATCCTGATCTCTAACTTTCGCTTTCTTTTGTGTATTTTTCTTTTCTTTCAACTTGATTTCCATTATTTTCATCACAGGCCCTACAAGACCACAAATGTCGGAAATTAATACATTCTAATGGAAAAATATTCTTATTTACACAATTTTAGCCATAATAGTGCAAGGATTTGGATGCTAAATTGTAATACCCCGGGAAATTTTTCATTGAAATATTGTGCGTAAACGTGTTGGGTTCTATCTTCTAGAATGAATTATAGATTTTTCATGCGTAATATCTCAGATTATAAGCCACCATTGCGTATAGTATCAAATAAGATTTCCAACGATATTTGGATCATCCAAAACGGACACCCGAGCGACGAGTTATGAATATTCCAATCGAACCATGAATAGTAGTGAACAGTAAAATGTGCAGGAAAAAGTACTGAGGCCTGGCGTATTTTTGCTCAAATTTAAATGATCATAACTCCTTGTACATAATGATCTGGGTGATCTACTATATATCAACGGAAAGCTCTGTGAGTCCTCTTTCCAGTGAAATTGGTTTCATCTAATTTTTCTTTTGAAGAAAAAAAGTTATGGTTGATCTACTTCAGCCTATCAAAAGTAAATTTTTGGGTCAACTTCAAATAATAATAACTCCTCGTACACAATGATCTGGGTGAGATACTATATATCAACGAAAAGATATGAGAGTCATATTTCTAATAAAATTAGTTTCATCCAATTTGGATATCGGAGAAAAACATTATGGTTGATCTACTTCAGTCTATCAAAACAGTCTACCGAATGGCAGATTTGAGAATTATTTGATTTTTAGGGGCGTTTTGGTCATTCCCCTTCACTTAAAATCCATCCAAACCCTATATTAAAGCCTATTAGAAGTATTATATGCTATATTTCATCAAATTCCCTCAAAAAGAAAAAACCCTAAGCTCCTACATCCAACTTCAAGAACCTCCAAAGTTCACCATGAATTCTACAAATTTATTCAAGATTCCAAGTTCCTAGTTCAAGAACTCCAAGAACCATCATTCAAAGGCACGATTAACATCTCAAAAATGATTATCAATCTAAATTTTATCATTCAAGGTATATGGGGTTTTTCAACAAGAACTCTCTTTTGTTCTTGTGCCCAAAAGTAATTTTCTTTACAAAGGCATGATTTTTATTTGATTTTTACGAATTTGTAGCATGAACACATATCTTATGATGATTATTATGAAATATTGATGTTTATGATTTTGAAAGATGAATTTACATGTGTGGAGATATAAAGCATGAATTTTGAATGATATTTATCATGATTTTGATATTTGGGTCGTGAATTCCTATTGGAATTTTTTTTTAGAAAGTATGTGTTATAAGCACGTTGATGTTGAATATGTGAGATACTTTTTATGATTTGACCTTTTGGTCTTAATGGAGTTGTTTTGAACTCGAGTGTGAAAGAAATCCACAAAGTGGTTGATTTTGATAGATGGGAAGTATGATGGCTCCCGAAGTATATTTATATATTACTGAAATTGTTTTGTTGTGGATTATCTTTGAAATGATCTGAGCTAAGTCCAGGAGAAATATTTAGCACCGAGTGGGAGGTATAAAGTGACCTTACTTCCCTAGAACTACGTGCTCCCGTAGGAGTGAGCCTGAGGCTAATTTATATAGTCATCACTAGTTTGTGTGGATTTGATATCGATAGTCCTACTCCAATGGCAAGGATAGGACGGCTCTCCCCAACGTGGGTTGTACGTTGGACTCCATGTAGCTCACATAGTTTATGTCGGTTATAGGATCTCCCAATGTGTGTGTGTTTCCTTGTGTCTATGGTGAATAGTGAAGTGATTTGAAAGTGGAATTGTGAAAGTTATTCTTTCGAAAGATTTCAATGATATTTACATTATGAGAATTGATATTCTTGATGAACTGAAAGTGATTGACAAATTATATGATGATTCACATGTGTTATTATACTTATTTCATCCTCTCATGATTATGATGATTTTCTTCGGGCTATGTGAGTCTTTCATACATCCTGCATATTTCTTATAAATATTTATTATAATAATGTTTATAAAACTGCATACACCCCCATATACTCGGTTCTTTTCCATGGTACTGGCCCACATCTTCGGATGTGCGCTACATTTTCCAGGAATGTAGGTTTAGGTGCTCAGTTCTAGGTTCGACAGTGATTCTTCGGGCACGCTATTCTACATCCTTTGTCGTGGTGAGTCCTCATGTTTCGAGGACGTGATGTCTGATGTTGGTTTCACGGAATTGTTTACATTTGATAACTGAGTATGAGTCAGTTGGGGCATGTCTCAATGGCCCGCTGATTTTATTGATTTTCTTAGAGGCTTTTCAGACTAGTATAGATGTTGGGAGTTGACTAATAAGTCATATTTTGTTATCTTTCTGAAATTCTTTTATTCTTGGATGATGATTACACTGTTGATATTTGAGGGTTATTTATGGAAACCCCGTTGATTTGTGTTGAACTAAATGAAAATGGCTCAAAGGTTTAGCTTGGGGATACTTGTAGCCTCAAGTACCGTGTGACGTTCTGGGACCCGTTTTTTGGGGCGTTACATAAATAGTGGAAAATTTGCTACTCATCAACACCCCCAAACATAAGTTATTTCTTGTCCTCAAGAAAAAAAAGCAATTAAAAAATATAGGGTATTTTACTCAAATCCACCCAAAAGAAAGCTATACTAAAGGAATAAGCCAACAAAGCTCTACAAAGACTTTCCAAACATGTCATGGCAACAAGTAAGCCAAAATTTTCTGTTAAGCACATATTTATGAAGCAAGGATGCAAGTTTGTATCAAATGGACCTTTAAAATCAACAAAACATCTTAAGAAGAAACACAAAATCTTTAAAAATTGTTTCAATTTTCACAATGGAACTTACTTTCACCCATTTACCCAAATTTAGAGTAAGACTTCACCCTCTATCCCAAAGTATCGATGCCGCTCACAAGCAAGAGTTAGCTCCACACATACAAGACATTTAAATTTCTAAAGGATCTTAAATAATGCAAGAATTCGCACTCACTCCTGCAAATAAATTCTAGTACAATGAGTAGAAGCATAGGCTTGCATTTTGTGTGTTTCTCCACTAATATAGACTTACCTAGTTTGGAATCACCAAGGTCTTGCGGGTCAAGATGAAGATTTAAGGTGCGATAAGGAATATATATGGATCAAGTGACTAAAAGAACTCATTCAATGCAATCACTCAACCCTTTCTACCCTAAAATTTTCAAACTATCCACCTTATTCTCCTTCAAATCATTTCCCATATTTTCCAATTTTTTGATTAGCATTTACCAAACAATTCAAAGCTACCATTTTTTTTCTTTATTTCTTTGACTTTTTCAAGAGACTTTCTAACTTTAAGCTCTTCTTAGCCCCCTATTTGTCTTATTTCTCTTCACATTCTATGGGCTAGGCTATACAACTTTACCATCAAGTATGTCTCTTGTCTCTTAAGCACATGATTTGACCAACTTACATACTCCTTTCTTGGTTCATCTTAGCAAATCACATTAATCCACCCAAACTTGGAGTGTGAACCACCCTTATATTATTCTACCAGCTACACAAACCCCCCCATACTTACACCTATATTTCATTTCTTCAAATCATGTGATGTATCAAAGGAGGTTAAGTACCAAAAGAGAGATTTTAAAAAGAGGCTTAGGTGTTTTATCAAGGTTATCATTACAAAAAGAAAGATAAATGGGTTGAAATGCTCAAAGGGGTTAACTAGGGAACAATGTTAAGGTGGGAATTTAGCTATGTAACGGGTCAAAAATGGCCTCGGGTCATCTTCCAAACTAAGTTTGTCTAGGATTTTTCTTTAAACACACTCGGGGCAAGTTCTAGACAACAGATATGTACAAGAATTATTCAAAAATCTCACCACATATGTCATCATACTCATAGAGCAAAAAGTTAATCTCCCAACCAATTTGAGAAATTTGAGCTTAATAAGTTACTTCGAGACAAGGACTCATCCTTGTAAATAGAGACAACAATTGAATTTAATGGTCTCACTCAAAAGAAAGCTCAAAAACATCCTTGATTCTTTTTCAAAAAGTAAACTATATATATATATATATATAATTTTTTTGGTTTCTTTTTTCAAAATCATTTCATTTCTTGCCAGTGACATTTTGAAAGTATTTTTGAACTTTTGCCTCTACCTAAATAATTAAAGAAATAGCTTAGGTGAATACAAGGCAACATTATTATTACACTTCATGGGATTCTTTCCTCATAACTTATCATATCATCCATTTAGCTCATAAAACATTCATGGCACCAATAGAAACACAAATGACCCTATACCATTAAGAATAGCGTCACCCAATCTATCATAGGGCAAGGCAAGCATTCATGTCTCTCAGGTTACTTAGACTTTATCTGGGGATGCTATGATATGCACATTAATCAATCAAACCATAGACACACATTCATCAACAGTTTCAACCAAAAACCACTGGTCATCCACCATTTAAGATCAATTGGACTCAAAACTATTCTCCAAAATTAATCACATAACACCCTAATAAAGTTCATATTAACCTTTACAAGCACATAAGACTCTCTCTTATCGATATTTTAACAAACACATGACGCGTATAAAAGGTAAGAGCTTGAAAAATAAAATAACAACACATGTGAACAAGCTCAATGCACCAATTCATAACCAAACATACCATTTGTAATCATACAAACCCAATTAAATCACCCACCACTCAATTAAGCAAACAAAACTCAAGTGGGTGTTTCATCAAACACATAGTGTGAACTAGTGTATGGAAGCAAGAATTTACAATTGAGCATGTAAAACAAGGAGTACATTAAAAAATTTTTATCCCAACAACCACATTCTATCAAATTAAGCTCAAATAAAATTAAATTAAAACAAAAAAAAATCATGGAATGCGATCATCATTTGTATTTTAAGGAGAATTTCACAAAAGATCATACATTGCGAGCTTATTTAAGGTAGAAAAAAAATTATAAAATGAAAGTCCAATATACTTATCAGGGGTTTCATTATTGAGATATGCTTTCCAAATTATGCTATCACCTGCAAACACCCCAAAAACAAGTTAATAATTGAATAAAAAACATTAGAATATCATCAAGAAAAATTCCTTGGGTTGCCTCCCATGAAGCGCCTTAGCTGAAGTCGCGGAATGACATCTTTTGACTATCATTTATGTCTCCATTTAGAAAATTTGAATATTTTTCCAAAATTTTGATCAACACATCTTCAAGTTACTTTGGGTAAAAGTAAGGGCACAACGATACATATTCTATCTCCCCACTTTGAAGACTTGAACCTTTTACCCAACTTTACATTAAACTTCCAAATAGGCTCATTGGGTATTGGTGAGAACATAAAAAAACCACTTGTCAAACATTGGGTTTTGCACTTATTAGCATTCAAGTGAGGGACGTCATCTCACCCCTTTGGAATGAAAAACTCCAAAATATAAGGATTTTGTACCTTATCTCCCAAGTTTATCATTTGCTCAAGTAGTTTGACTTTCATCACATCCCCCAAGTATAATGTCAAAAAGAGGTTGGAATGAGGCTGTCTTCCCAATTTCGGAGTCACATTCTTCTTAAAAATCTCATCCGAAAATGAACTAGAGCCTTCACAAAGGATTTTCTTGGCTTTTTCTTTTGACTGTAGTACTGTTTCCTCAATTTTGGCATCCATCGCTATTTTTGGTTTAGTTGGTTGGAAAATCACCAAGAATTCTTTGACATCAAGCTCATCATCAACCACATGGCTTGATATCTTTCTTTTATCAACCTCATTTTGAAGATAGGACATATTCATGGTACTTGAAAGATCGGCCTCCTCACCTACTTCTTTTTTTTCACTTTTTTTTCCAATGTCGCCATGGATTAATGCAAGCAGTGCAGTCCTACTCCATTATAGTCACCCAATCCAAGAGAGTTAGAAGCATTGCTTCAACACCATTGTATCCGGCATGTTGTTCTTCCTTTATCACATCATGAGATCTATCAAACTCATAAGAAGAACTAGCATTTTTGTTAGCATAAGTAAGGGAGGGGGAATTCGGACAATCACTCCAATGTCTATCTTGACCATCACATAAAGAACAATCATACTCCCAATGGGGGTCGAGATGGTGCACACATCTCTTTTTGTGGAGCATATTTACAATTTTACCAAAACTAAAGGCCACCACAATATGGATATGGATCATCAAGATAAGATTTGCAACCACCAAAATCATAATCATTCCAAGATGCCATAGTAACAAGCAAACAAAAATAAAAATCTACCGAACACAAGAAACAAAAGAAAATCACAAACAAATATTTACAAGTTTGAATCCAAGCAAGTAAGCTAAAATTTCAAAATAACTCAATACGCCAAATTATTCTCTAGCAATGGCGCAATTATGATAACGCTTGACTTACACGTCAAATTAAGTGCAAGGCAGTCGTTGTCAATATATACCCAACAAGATTAGGGGTCGAATCCACGAGGAACAATGTGAGTGGCGAATGAGTAAGTTCAAAATAAAAGTAACTTGCTAAATTCAAACCTAAGATACAAGTGTATGGGGGTTTATAAATATTTTTGAAAATATAACAATTTAAAGGCTTCTAAAATACTAACTTGAGGCTAAAATAATTAGAATATAATCAATTAGGAATGGATCTCGGGGTTATGCCATTCTAAGTGTGAATTCATACATGGGTAATTGAGAATTTATCTAAATTTAGCTAGGATTCATGAGTAGGCTAAATTTAATGTATTAGTGTTAGTCTTTCAACAAAACACTAAATTGCACTCATGGATTATTTCGAATACCTCGTGGGCAAGCCAAACTAACCAATCCAAAACCTCAACTTAGCATCCCTATTTATAGGATGATGCCCACCAAGATAGCTAAATCACATAACATCCTTATTTCTAAGATAATGGTAAGGAAATAACTATCATCAAATAGTTGTTCACAATTACTCATCATCCACATCCCTCTTTCAAGGATGATGTGGGATCCAAGTCAATTTGGGGTTTTTACCCAACAAATCTCATTCAATGTGAAGTAATAGCAAACCCACAACAAACAGCTAATTAGGTAGATCCATAAACAACACCTATGCATAAATCACAACCTATCCAAGCATAACCCTAGAGGAAGAACTAACGACTCATAAAGATAATAAAATGAAAATATACCAAAATCTCCATCAAATTGATTCATGAAAGATAAGGAGAATGTCAATCCATATTTTAAATTTTAATAAATCTTTAATGAAATTTGCCAATTCTTTACTTAGGATTACTCTAATGCCTTCTTAGCATCAAGATTAGTACAAATTTTTGCCCCAAGATCCCAAGAGATAAAATAAAATGTGAAGAAAAAAGAAAGGATAAAAAATGGATGGAAATGAGTTACAAAACCCTTATTTGATCCCTGATTCAACATTTGGCAAATATTACAAAAATGCCACCTTGCTCTTGGTCTCTTTAAGAAAATTACAATTTCGCCCTTGAAGCTTTTCTACTTCACCACGATCGCGGTCTTTGAGTCACGATTGCGCTTCCGCGATCATGACTCTTGGCTTGTGATCCCGACACCTGAGAGTGATCTTTGATCCCTGGTTGCTTGACCATGATCGTGACTCTAAGGATCGCAATCACGATACCTGAGGGCATCCTGATCTCCAGCTTTTGCTTCTTTTTGCCTATTTTCCTTTCCTTTAAGCTTGATTTTCATTAATTTTCATCATATGCCCTACAAGACCACAAAAACTAGAAATTAATGCATTCTAATGGAAAAATAGTCTTATTTACACAATTTTAGCCATAGTAGTGCAAGGATTTAAATGCCAATAGTGGTAAATTTGCCACTCATCAGAGCACGATCCTCAAATATTGTGCATGATCCTCTCTACTTCTCGAATATACAATGATGTCGTCAATGACATAATCACAAAAAAATCCAAATAAGGTCTGAATACTCGGTTTATCAAATCCATAAATGCGGTTGGGGCATTAGTCAAGCCAAATGACATCATAACAGGTGCTAAAAGCTATCTTCGGGATATCTTCGCTCGAATCCCCAATTAATGGTAACCAGATCTCAAATCAATCTTAGAAAAAACCGCTGCACCCTAAAGCTGGTCAAATAAATTCTAAATGCGAGGCATAGGATAACAATTCTTCACTTTTACCTTATTAAGCTACCTATAATCAATACACATACGCATAGACCCATCTTTATTCTTCATAAACAAAATAGGAACACCCCAAGGTGACACACTCGATCTAATAAAACCCTTACCAAGAAAACTCTAAAGCTGAGAATTCAGCTCCTTAAGCTCGATAGGAGCCATAAGTTACCATAGAAATAGGTTGGGTGCCAGGCTCGAGATCAATAGCAAACACAATCTCATAGATAGGGGGAATACCAAGTAGGTCGGTAGGAAATACATCAGGAAACTCACAAACAACAGGAATATAGTTAAGAACTGTACTTTCCTCACTAGTATAATAAATATAAGAGAGATAAGACTCGCAAACTCTTAAAATAAGCCTCCTAGCACGAACATAAGAAATAATCCCTATCAGCTCGCGGCTAATCGCTTCCTGCTACACGACTGGGGGTATGCCAGGCATGGATAAGGTAACGGTCTTAGCAAAATAATCCATGATCACATGATAGTGGGATAACCAGTCCAAGCCCAGAATCACATCAAAATCCACCATATCCAGAATAATAAGATCAATATAAGTATCAACACCGCTAACTATCATAACACAAGATCTAAATACTCGATCCACTACCAAAGAATCACTCACGAGAGTAGATACACACAATGCCACATATAGTAAATCACAAAACAACTCCAACTATGGTGCATAATAAGCAGAAATATAAGAATAAGTGGATCCCAAATCAAGTAAAGCAAGGGCCAATTGGTGGCACACCAAAATTGTACCTGTAACAACAACATCCGAAGTCTTAGCCTCTAGTCTAGCAGGTACTGCATACAATTGACCACACTCATACCTGGCTGGGCACTTCGCCGACTTCCTGTCCTGTCTACCTTAGAACCTCCTCGAGTATCCTAGAAACCACTCCTGCGACCATGAGAACTATCTCTAGCTGAGGGATAAACTACTCTACTAGAGGAAACACCCTGTGCCAAAACAATAATTGCCCTACGGCTGGGGCACTTACGCACTAAATGATTAAAAGAGCCACAACTAAAACATACTCATGGAGTTGAACCAAAACCAATAGATCTGGATAACCCAGAATAATCACCACGAATAGAATACACAAAAGTCAAACCCATTGAGGACTAACCACTGCTCAGATCAGGATGACCACTAGCACTAGATTGACCTACATTAGTAATCTAAAGAGTTGTCTAAATTGATCAACTTGGCTGACTTTGAGGCTGATAGGGTAAATACAGAGAAAACTTAACATGAGAACTACTACCCTTGAATTAGGAACTATTACGGCTCCCACTGAAATTGCCCTGAAACCTAGGTCTCTTATTGTTTCCCCCTTGGGCCTCACGATGCATCTCCTCCATCACCCTAGCATGACCTAAAAAATCAGCAAAAAACCTACCTACAATAACTAAACTCTGAATAGACATATGAATGAGAAGTCTCAACTATCTAACAAAGCAATGAACTCTCTCATACTCAGTGTCCAGAATAGAAGTCACATGCCTAGCCAACTCATTAAAATGAGCTTTATACTCTGCAGCTATCATGGAGCCCTACTCCAATCTAGAGAAAAAATCCCTTAAATGATCTCTAACACTGCGAGGCATATACTTCTCCATGAACATCTCAGAAAACTGAGTCCAAGACAATGAAGAAGATCCAGCTGTTCTAGAATCCATATAACCTTTCCACCAATAAAAAACAAATAAGCTCAATTAAAATATAGTGTAATCCACGCCATGAGTCTTAACCAGGCCTAAATTATGAAACCTATCCTCACAAGCAATCAAAAACTCATATGTATCCTCGTTTGAAGCACAAATATCTAGGCGAAGCTAATCTCAAGAATATACCTAACATTCTCTACTCCTCAGAAGACATAGCAGGTTGGCTAACCATTAGCTAAGCAACTACCGGTGCAGGATAAACCTCAACTCTAGGAACCACAACTACAGGCAGCGCCCCTACCTTAATACCACTCTGATCTGTAGATTGTGCATCATCAAATAACACACTACGAACTATCCCCAAAAGATGAATCAACGTATCTCTGAGCAATGAAGAAGGAATAAACCCTGGTAGAACCTGGGTTAGTCCTTGTCCTATCGCTGGTTGGAGCAGAAGAATCTCTAACTCAAGAGAGAGAGTTGGACCTAGGGAAGGCGACCTATCTTAGCCCTTAGCTGGGGACACATCTCAAGGCTTTTCACGACCTCTAGGTCAACCACAAATAGAAGTATGATCCTTAGGCTCGATCTCGGGACCCCCATCTCGTATAGTGGCAACACGTGTCCTGGCTATCTGCAAAAGAGTAAAGTCAAAGGAATACTCTACAAACTAACTCAGACTCTTAGCACTAATTAGGTAAACGATATGATGAACTCTTAAAATTATCCCATAGCCTCTCAGAGATAGGAAATAAACGTCATTGTTCCGATTGGTAGGACTCTACTAAACACTTGCTCTTGTACCAACAATATCAGTGTAACCTAGGCTGTGATACAAATTTGTCACGACTTAATTTACGAGTTATGATGGCGCCTACTAAACCCCGCCAGTAGGTAAGCGTACATCATATCTTAGAGATAATACAATGGGTTAATTCGGTAGGAAATGCCCACCATAGGAAAATTCAAGAACACAAATTATAAAAGACAAAGGTTCTAAATAGATAAATCAATCCATTCAAGATACCAATCCCACAACTTGGTAAAGTCAATACAAGAGCATCTAATAATCATAAAATTACAACCCAAGTATCTAGAATAGTCCATACGTCTGTCTTAAAACAAAAGATTAAATCATAAAGATCGAAGGAAATAGGTGACTCCAACTCAAAGAGCTCACCCTATCTCCAAAAATCAATCACCACACGAATAATGATCAATGACAGAAAATAGTACGTGGATCTGTGCCAAAAGGTATAGAAGTAAAGTATGAGTACCAAAACAATGGGTACTCAGTAGGCATCATCGATCGACTGAGCTAAATCATGATATAAAAATGATAAAGTGCAAGATAACATAACTAAGTCAAGGTACAAAATCGAACCTGAATCATCTCTATTATGTCTTTACATAAATAGTTCATAAATGAAGATAATATCAATAAAATAATGTAAAGAATCAAACACAAGCAAATACATCTACAAAATTGGCTTTCATACGTCAATTGGTGCAGAAAAGTAAAGACTCTTTATAGCCTACCATACTACTAGAGAGTACACTCAAATGGAGAATAAAGCAAACATTCGACATTATAACTAACATTCATCATAAGTCAACCATCCTTCCACCATTCATCATCATTCGATATTATGTCACCCCTTAACTATTTACTAGCATTTCCATAATCCATTAGTCATCCATTAATTATCTTTTATCACTAATAATAGATATCAAATAGTCATCATTTATCCACTAAGCATTATTTATTCACTAGTTCTTCCATACCAATTATTCATCATATTATCATTTTAAAATATCATGGTAAATACTCAAAATTGAATCGATCATAATATAATCAATACCCAAAGTTGAACAGATCATAATATAATCAATAACCAAAATTTAATTGGTCATAATATATATTATCATCATCGTAAATCATATCATCAATAGCATAACCAAACACATGATCAATAGCTTTCAATCCTCACATTAACCAACATAACATCGAGTATCAAGACTCATTAATGTTACCTCAATACATATTTCCAAGAGTCTAAATAGCATAAAGGTTTACCAAAGATACTATATGTCATAGTCTAACGTAGGTTAAGAATCCACTTTTAATCCCCGAGTTCCATTTTAGAAAAATTTCTATCAGAACTAGGCTTAAGGTATCTAAATCCACTTTTGGATGTCAACAATCCTCATTTAGCACTGAGATAGGGAATTCACCTAAAATATGAACAACTAGGTTAATTATGCCTATTTAGAGTAATTTAAGATGTTCTCATGCTAAACATGAATAATGAAGTCTAATTCACCTAAAGCACAAGGGAGCAAACTAAGTGTTTCAAGATTACAGTATCCAACTAGCCTAAATTCCTCAACTAACCCCAAGTTTTGCAATCCATCAATCAACACCTAAAATCCATCTCAAATCCAAAATAATATCATAAATATATTATAAAGTATCTCAATCTAAAAAGAGTTTAAACCTAGCCTACCTCGACGCTGAAGAAAGCTCAATGAATCGCTAAACCTTCAATTTTTCCTTTCGAGAAGCCTCCTCAAGATGCCAATCTATCAAAAATATATTATAATTATCAATAATAAAATATCGATACCTATATTTCACCATTGTACTTTAGCTCTTAAAATCAAATCAAAACCTCATGTGGGTCTTACTCATAAAAATTACATTTTCGAGACCAACCCAATATTCATTCCTGATCAAGGAATCATAACCCTCAGAAATGGTGAAACCCAAGCTAATTTAGGGATAAAATCAATCCCTAAAAATTTTATGGTTTTGAGAATCAAATCAAAAATTTTATAAAAAAAGTGTGAATTCTTACCTTAAATCCGATGAAAATCACGAAACTAGATGTTAATCAAGACCCAAGTCACCCATAAGTCTCAATTTTAAGAGTTCTTACTCTTTAAGGTTTTTGATCCCAAGGTATGGATGAAGAATGAGCTAATTCATAACATAAGAGGTCTATTTATACCCTCTCCAAGTAATCAATTCGCTATCGTGACCAGCAGGGTGTGATTGCACTACCTCCCAACTATCAGAGTTTTTGCGATTGTGAGAGGCTCTTGGCGATTGCACTACCTCCTATGCATGTAGAGTCATGATTGCGTCCATGGCTAGTGATCTTCGGCGCACCAGATAGCAGCCGAAAACTTGAAAAATTTCTAAGTTGTTGTCATGCTCTTGAGATTCATTCAGAATTCTCTATACGCAAATAAAATATGTAACCATACTAAATTTGACATTTTAGACGTGATGGATCAATCAAATTTATCATCTAAGGTTGTTCAACCAAATATGAGTCCCACACTCAAATTTCCAATTTCTCCAACTAAAGACCAATAGGTCAAAATGAGCTCGGGTGCATCGGAACCCAAATCAAAGATTCATCTAGCCTAAAATTAATATTTTGGAGTTGTTGCCCAGTTGAAATTTGCATACGAGATCATTTCCCTAAAGTTTTCACCCAGTTGCCCTTTAGAACCAATGAAGACTTCTAAAAAGGGAATTGACTCTAACAACTAAATGAACTGCCCAGCAACCTAACTGTTAGTCCCAACAGGTCATAAATGACTTGGGGAATCTACAGAAAAGCTCCAATGTCGAAAATAAGTGGAAATATAGAAAATGACCTGAAGGGTCATTACACAAAGTTTGCATATTTTCATTTTTGTCTCTTTTGCTTTTACTTATGTTCGAGGGAAGATAACAGTTTTATACTTATATATGAGATGATACCAAAATTTGGTAGTCCTTATAATGGCATTATAATAATTCTAATTTTCTTAAAATTCATTAAAATTAAGACATATGGATGATAAGTAATTTTTTTCCTCTAAAATTTTGACATGTAGTTGATAAAATTATGATAATTTTATTTTTTTAAAATCCTCTAAAATTGTAACATGTGGTTGGTAAATTACTTTTTTCTTATTGTAACATGTAGTTGATAAAATTATTTTCTCTCCTTCAAAATTGTGACGTGTTGATTAAATTACTTTTTTCTACTCTAAAATTGTGACATGTAGATTAAATTACTTTTTTCACATATTTAATTTCATGTCACTTGGGCGTTTGCACTTGGTATATCATAATATTATAAACTACTGTATTTATTGAGTTTGTGTTTATTGTTATTTAACTAATCAATAAATTCTCTCAAAAGATCTCATTAAACGCATATTTCTATTTTATGTGTTTTCAAAAATTTATCTTATTTATGACTATTTTTTGATGCTCTTTACATGATGCTCTTTTCATATATTATTAACACCTATTTTTTATGATTTTAGTAAAAATATATTAATAAAGTATTTAAAAAGATAAGATCTTTTATATAATAATCGATCTTTAAAAAAATATATTATGATTGTGGAGAACTTTCTTCCGTTGCATGAATATTTCATAACTCTTCTTACTTTTTCTTACTATTTTTACCAAATATGGTAATCCTCACAATGACATTATGGTGAATTGAATTATTTTAAAATCCTCTAAAACTGAGATATATGGACGGTAAATAACTTTTTCTCTAAAATTTTAACATGTAGTTGATAAAATTTTGGTAATTTTTATTTTTTAAAACACTCTAAAATTGCAACATGTGGTTGATGAATTACTTTTTCTCTCTAAAATTATGACATATAGATGATAAAATTACTTTCCCTCTTTAGAATTGTGACATGTTGATAAAATATTTTTTTCTCCCCTAAAAGTGTGACATGTAACTAATAAAATTACCTTTTCCCACACATTTCATTTCTTATTACTTGAGTGGTTTGCACTTGGTATATCATAATATAATAAATTCCTCTATTTGTTGAGTTTGTCTTTGTATTTTCAATTGTTTAACTAATCAGTAAATTTTCTTAGAAGTTCTCACTATACTATTCTATTTTAGATAAATTACATATTGTTTAATTAAGTCAATTGAAAATTATAAAAATTTACTATATAATAATTCATTTTATCTATTAGATTAGTTCTATTTCATGACTTTAATAATTCATCTTTCAATAACATTATTTGTAAAAATATTTGGCAATACTTATTCGATGACAAAATTAAAAAGATTTTTTTTAAAAAATATCTCTAGCATGTTTATTTATCTTCAAATAGTTAAAATAAACTTAAAAAATTAATATTATATACATATTTCTATTTTACGTGTTTTCAAGAATTTATCTTATTTATTACTGTTTTTTAGTGCGCTATATTTTATGTTCTTTTTATTTATTATTAAAATCTACTCTTTTATGAGTTTATTAAAAAATATATTAATAAATTATTTAAAAAGATAATATTTTTTATATAATAATCGGTCTTTAAAAAAATATATTCTGGTTGTGGAGAACTTTTTTTCGTTGCATAAAATTTTCATAACTCGTCTTCCCTTTCTCACTATTTATATGAAATAATATTCTATGAAAGAAGTTTGTACAAATATTTTGGGGATGAAGAAGAGGAAAACAAAAGAACAGTTAAAATTGTTTTAAACTTTTGTGATTACATAAGTTTATATTTTACTTCTGATGAACCAATTATGAGTTTCAAGTAATTTATTTATTCTAATTACATTTTATGAATTGCATATAATTTTTTATGAATAATTTTATCCACTGCTTATGAAATATTAATGGCATAATTCAAATAGTAAAATTTAGAATTATTGATAATGTTAAAAATGAAGGTAGTGGTATCAGTCATTATCAAATTATTTTTAAAAATATTTTTTTAATTAAAACTTAATATTCTTAAGCATAAGTTTGTAAGAAGAACTACTTGATTCTTGATGTTCATTTTAACAAATTTAATTTTTTTCTTAATTTTGTATAAAACTAAATTTAAATCGTAACATTTATTTAGCATAAATTTATGTCTTTTTATCAAATTATAATTATTTTACATATTTTAAATCATGTTATTATAAATATCAAATTTCTTGAGTCAGGGTCCGGGCTTAGCACGGACCTTAAAAAACTAGTATTAATTACAAGTTTAAATCACAAAATCTTTTTCTTATCTTCACTATTTAATTAATTCTTTCTACTATAAATTATATTAGGAGCATGTTGAGTTCCCCCATTGGCTATTTAGATATATATATGAGAATTTTCTATGTGTTTTTTGGTAATTCCCGCCAGGTTAATTAGCTTTGGGCTTGAGTTAAACTCAAAGTCCATTTTTAATGACATATCAAGGTCAAGAACATTCCAATTCTATGTTTACTCTATGTTGCACTTCATATCGTGTTATTCACATTTCCACACCTGGGTGTGGGAGGAGTGTTGAATTCCCACATCAACTATTTAGGGTGTGATCAATGTCTCTCTATAAATGATCTTAGAAGATCTGCTGGTGTTATTATGTATTTTAATATTAAAACTAAAATTTTAATTTGCATGATCATTTATGGACATAAAGTGGAGAAAAATGTATCATTCTATTTTGATAACTCTTGTAACCTCTAGCATTTTATTTGTCAATTATCTACAATATTATGTCTTGTAACTCATATGACCATTAGTTTCTCGTAACTCTCATGACATTAGCTTCTTGTAACCTAAAGGCCATTTATCTACCAACTTTATTATCCACCTTCTTACTATTCAATACAAGAATGGATTTCTCACCTATAAATAGTGATGTTTCTTTCTTTATTTTGGGATAAGAAAAAATGATAAGTATGAAAAAAATATTATTATGTGTAGTAGTGAAAGAGAGAGATGAGACATACAAAATATTGTAAGTCTTTAACTATATTTACTATAGAAAAAAGAGTAATTATATTAGTGAAAAAGATAATTGAGACAAAAAATTATTCTAAATCTTTAACTATATTCATTATACAAAGAGAGTAACTATACGTTGAAGGAAGGTGTTTTTTGGTGTAGCTTTGGACTCTTCAACTAATTCAGAGTTGCTTGAGTTGCACATAGTGATAGGCTTTTGTATCCTGGAGGGGACAAGTCAAGAGTTGATACTGCTGGATCGATGTAGACTATACCGCAGTGGGCTTGAATCTTCTTAAAGAGAGCGAGATAACCGTGCCTCAGCAAAGAAGAAGATTATCTTATTTTCTTTATTTTTGTTATTTTTACTTCAACTGTAATTTATTATAATTTGTGGTATATTACACCATCAATTTTAAGGAGATTCATGATTTTGTTACAGTTAAAAAAATTACGGATATCAAGATTGGAGATCTCGACATCACCCGCATCAACATCACTAGATCTCTTTAAGAGATGAGAGAGAAGCAATAGACAAGTAAAGTATTTTTCTACTTGCTCAACTTAAGTGAAGTAAAGATTAAATTTCTACCTGTTGTGGAGAAAATTTAAAAAAAAATTTAATTACCTAATATTTTTATGAATAAAATGATACTACTTTTCATAAACATAAAGTTATATTCAAATTCTTATAATAGTGGGGGTTGATGAAATGAGAAAAATATTCATCATGAAAAAGTGTGATTTTTTGCATATTTGAAAATGCTTTAAAAATTGTTATAAGTGCCTATATTGGTATTGAAAAAAATTACATGTTATTATTTACGTATAATTTGATGTCTTTGACTTGATTTCTTTGACTCTATCATGTGTGTTATCAAATAAAGGATAAAAATATATTCAATAGACATTTTGACATGAAAGTGGGTGAGATAAATTTCATTTAGGAATGAAAAATACATAAATCATGTGATGAACATTTTCTTACTATATCACACTATGGCGAAAACAAATTTTTGAAATACAATTCTGTTGATTGTATGAATGATGCACCTACTTTTGATTTAAATATGTGAAAGTGATGTGAAAAAAAGGAGTTTGCTAGCCTAATAAAAAAATTAAGATATATGGATAATTGTACTTGACTTGAAATTGTGAATGTTGTAAAAAGTGCTTAGCAGGCACAAGTAAATTAGGTATATTTTACTTGGTACGAAAGTTGAGGGTTGTTTAACAAAAAGAAAAATATTCTGCTATACTTAAAAACACTTTGTGATGCAAATGAGAAACTTTGGTACTAATTGTTGGAAATAAAAAATTATTATGACTAACTCTACTATGGAAGCTGAGTTTGATGTTTTAACTTCAGCCCGTGAAAAAATAAATTGATTTAGAGACATTATATCAATCACTTTATTTTGATAAATTAACTTATTTCTAGTTTTGAGTTATTGTGATAGCACCGATATTATTGGTAGAGTTTGAAGCTATAATAATAGTACATTTTAACTCATAAGAAGAAAATAATATTATGATTATATTTAACACGTGGTATCAATAAATGATTATGTAAAATCTTGTGATAATCTAGTAGATGAACTGATCAATACCTTGGCAGGATAAAGGGTATGGCACATATCGAGGAGGAAGGAATTGAAGCTCAAGAAATTCTAAGTTATATATGATGAAACCCAACCTGGGGAATAGAGATCTTATAACCAGGTTTAATGGGATGAACAAATCATATAATGACTTGTTGTGAATGCACTATTGTTTAATCCCTCCCTATGATGTGAGTGCATTTTTTTGTAATAATCTGTGGAAATTGAGTCTAAGAACTCTTAATAAAATTCTATATCTCATATAAGTGGGATGTCAAAATTACAGGACCACCTTTGACAAATTTCACCTATGTGAGTGTAAAAGTAGGAGGCCACTTCCGATGAGAATTGAGCTTATTCTCAAAAATGCTCATGAAAATTGGGATACCACAAGGTTGTAATGTGCTAGCTATTAAAGCTTATGTCAACATCGTGATTATTGTGTGTAGGAAGTGATACATTATTTTTCTTAAGTTGTCATAGTTCAAGTCTAAGACTACTACTGAATCTGGAGTAAAGGTTACTATTTACTAAGTGAAGGTTCAATGCAGAGCACACCTTCATTATGCTAGTAGTTTTCTTTCAACTAAATTGATGAAGTACTCTCGTATTAATATAAAAATGAGTGGAGAAATATTGTTGCTATTATGCATTTTAATAATAAAATTAAAATATTAATTTGCATGATCATTTATGGACATAAAGTGGAAAAAGCCGTGTCATTATATTTTGATAACTCTTGTAACTTCTAACACTTTATTTATCTAATATCTACCACATATGTCTTGTAACTCATATGATCATTAGTTTATTGTAACTCTTATGACATTTGTTTCTTGTAACCTAAAGGCCATTTATCTAATAACTTTACTACCCATCTTCATTTTATTCAATAGAAAGATGAATTCCTCACCCATAAATAGTAGGGTTTCTTCCTTTGTTGTGAGATAAGGAAAAAATGATAAGTGTGAAAAAATATTATTGTGTAGTAGTGAAAGAGAAAGTTGAGAAATAGAAAATATTCTAAGTCTTTAACTATATTCACTATACAAAAGAGTAATTATATTCACTACTAAAAAATTGTGATTTTTGAAAGCCAATGTAGTCGGAATATAATAAAAAAATAAGACATTTTCGATAACCTTCCGGCTGTTTTAGGATAGTTGGAATAGTTCTTGTCGAAAAAATATTTACGACTATCGTAGTCAGAAATTTCCGACTATAGTAGTTGCAACATGTAAATTATAAAATTACCAAATAAAAAATAATATTTTGACTAGCGTAGTCAGAAGATTAATAAATTAATTATTTAATAATTATAATTATTTTGACTACTGTATTCAGAGCATTAATAAATAATTATTTAATAAATAGAATTTTTCGACTACTGTAGTCGAAAAATTAATAAAATAATTATTTAATAAAATAATTATTCCGACTACAATAGTTGGTATATTTAAGCTCCTAAGAGGAAGCAACCTCAAGGGTTATCTAGGAGAGTTTCAAAAATTTTTGAAGAGGTTTGGGGTGTTTTTGAACCACGGTGGCAGAATGCCTCCATGATTTGGGCGTGTCACGGAGGTTGAACATCTGTGATACATGGCGTGTCACAGAGCTTAGTCTCTGCGATACACACCATGTCGCAGAGGCTAGTCACTGTGATGCCTCCGTGGCATGGAGGCTGTGTTTTCTTATAGCCTTATTAAAGGTTTAAGGGGGCATTTTAGTCTTTAACCCCTCTCCTTAATCATCCAAATCATGATTTAAAACCCAAGAGGGGTATTATTTTCCCCACTCCTCACCAGTTAACAATGTGAAATCTTCCCCCATTCCCAAGAACACAAGAATCAAAGTTTTTCTTAAGAATTTAACCATTCAAGGTCCCAACTCCAAGTCTTCTTCAAGAATTCAAGCAACTAAGGTATGTGGGGTATTCATCATGGTTTCCTTACACTCATTGATTCCTAAGAATCTTTGTATTTCATATATAAACCCTTCCCTTTTCTTTTATGAAATTTCAATGTTAAGCATAAATTTACTTAATGTTCTCTTAGTAGTTTTGAATTTAAGCCATTCCAATATATTTCCCCATGTGAATTTTGTATAATATGCTTTAAATTTTAATCACTCGTATCATGTTCAGTTGACACCATGCTAACTTACCAATTCATGAATTAAACCATGTGAGCATATTGTCCTCATAAGTTTAACGTATTCCCATACTTATAATCATGAATTCCATAGGTTAGGGATATAATCTTTGTTTTGGGTATATGAATCATGAACTCCCTTATAGCGTTTTAGAATAATGTAATTGTATTTAAAGTATTATTTAGTGTTGGAGGGTTATGACCACCCGATACCTATAGTATTATTTAGTGTTGGAGGGTTATGAACACCCGATACCTATATGTCTATACATGTTTCCATTTTCACATAACTAGTCAGTCATATCATGATTTTACTACCATATTCAGATTACCATATCCATGCTGAGAAATTATCAGTACCACATCATTCTAAATGAATAATAATACCAGTGTTATTCAGTTGGGAGTATAGCTTAGCACCAAGTTAATGCAGGGATGGCGACTCTCCTATCAACTTAGGCGGAGTCGTTAGTAGTAGTCCCTGAGTTCCAAAACTATGTAGCTAGCGTAGGTTATGAGGGATCACCCATCAGTTTAGGCTTGACATTCTCTCAGGGATCACCCATCAGTTTAGGCTTGACTCTATAGTCCTACGGGACATCAACTTTGTGGATCCACACTGTCAGTGTAGTACCCGTGGCAAGGTATTAACACCCTTTCAACTGGGGTTACAGGTTGGACCCCGATTAGCTCAGATTAGGGCATGTCGATTAAATTTTATCTCCCACAGTCTCAGTTAGTATTCACACCATATCAATTTAAGTTTGCATGACCAAGTGTTTAGTTTATAAGTTATTCAGTTAACCAGTTTTGCATTCATTTTATATGTTCATACATATATGCCCAGTGTTTATATATATATATATATATATATATATATATCAGTTGTACCTATCTCACATACCAGTACATTTAAAGTACTATTGCATACTCTCTTTTGCGTTATGTTTTCTTATAACATAGGTTAGGACGTTCAGTTCTCCCATCGCCCTTAGCTAGTTCAGTATCACTTAGCAGTAGATGTGGTGAGTCCTCATCCATCGAATACAAGTCACTTACAGTTATTTTCAGTATTTTCTTTACTTCAATTAGTTGAAGTTAGTGGGGGTTTGTCCCATCAACTCCCTATGTCTTAGATGCTTTTAGATATTTAGATATTTAGACTTGTTTTTAGTTTTGCTTTTACTAGCAGTCCAGACATATTGAGTATTGTTTTAGTAGTATTTCTTAACAGTATTTTATCAGTTTAACTTTTACATATGATTTTTTATTATTATTTTATTCAATACTCACAGTAGGTACCAGAAATAGGGTTAGCTTGGGGTCACTTGTGGCCTTAAGCACCATATTATGACTAGGAGGTAGCCTCAAGTCATGACAAAACTTGGTATCAGATCCTAAGGTTTTAAAGTGTTCTAGGGTGTCTGAAAGCTACATTGAGTAGAGTTTTATGTATAGGTGTGAAGCACGCCACACTTATGGGCAAAATCCTATGAGACATTTTAGCAAAGTTTCCATTCTTTAGTATTCATGTCGTGCGAAAGAGCGTGGGCTCTATTGAATTTCTTTTTTATAACTCGCCCTTCATTCGTTTATAGAAAATGCCTCCTAAAAGAAACAACAGAAGAAGAAATAGGGATCGTCCCACCCCACCACTTGTTTAGGAAGATCCCCCGAACAAATATGTTTCCCACAACGAATTCAAGGCTGCTTTCACAGCTTTGGACCATTCTGTGGCTGGTCAGAATAACTAGCAAGTTGTTGCCCTAGCTAATCAAGTAATGAATACAATTATAGCTAGGATCTGAGACTTTACTCGAATGAATTCTCAAGTTTTTTTTGGATCCAAGTATGAGAAAGATCCACAAGAGTTTCTAGATTGTGTGTAGAAGGTGACCGACATCATGGGTGTCACTTCTAGTGAGAGTGCCGACTTAGAAACTTATTAGTTGTAAGGATTAGCTCAGACATAGTTTAAAAAATAAAAGGAGAACAAAGATGTTGAGGCAGGATCTATAGAGTGGGAAGGTTTGCCACGACTTTCATAGACAGATTCATCCCATTAGAGTTGAGGGAGGCTAAGGTGCAGTAGTTTATAAATTTGAAGCAAGGTAAAATGAGTGTAAAGGAGTACTCACTTATATTCACCCAGTTGGTGAGGTATACTCCGACTATGGTGGCTGATTCTAGGTCCAGGATGATTAAGTTTGTGTTGGGATTTTCTAAGGAAGTGGTTAAGGAGTGCATGACAACTATGTTGATAAAGGAAATGGACCTTTCTAGGGTGATGGTTTATGCTCAACATATTAATAAGGAGAAGATCAAAGAGAAGGAAAAAGAGAATAAGAGTGCAAAAATTGGTAGCTTCAACTTCTCGCAGCAAAGGTCTGATGGTTGGAGTCATTCTCAATTTTGCTAGAAAATTTCAGCTTCAACCCCATCTTCAGCTAGCGTGCCAGTGCCTAAGTTCAGTAAGGAGTATAAGGATAAAGAGCTAGGCTCTAAGTACCAGAGTAGCATAAAAAGTGATCTCACCAATTAGTTTTGAAAAAAATATGGTAAGAACCACAAAGGTGAGTGCAAGGCAAACCGTGACGTGTGCTTTGGGTATGGAAAATCAGACAACAAAATCAAGGAGTTCCCTATAGTTTCCCATCAAGGAAGAAATGATTGTCAGTAGGTCCAGACTAATTCTCTAGCCGCATCAGCAAGTCACCCTACTCAGCAGGGTGCCACCTCTTGTTCCACCAGTAGGCAGCGTCAGAACTGACTTTATGCTCTCCAAACTAGACATAATTAAGAGATCTCTACTGATGTGGTTACGAGCATGATAAAAGTCTTCCATCTTCCTATTTATTCATTGTTAGACCCCGGAGCTTCACTTTTCTTTGTAACTTGTTATATAGCTATAGACTTCGGTGTTAGTCTCGACATAATAGTAGAACCTTTCTCAATGTCTACCCTAGTGGGTAGTTCTATTATAGCTAGACAGGTATACAAAAATTACCCGATCACAGTGTCTCAAAAATCCACTTCAATAGACCTTGTTGAGTTAGTGATGAATGATTTTGATGTCATTCTAGGTATGGATTGGCTCCACTCATGGTATGCCTCAGTTAATTATAAAAATATAATTGTCCAATTCCAGTTTCCTAATGATCCTGTTATTGAATGGAGGGCTAGTACTTCAGTGCCTAGGGGTCAGTTTGTCTTCTACATTAAGGCAAGAAAGATGATATCTAAGGGATGTATTTACCATCTCGTCTGAGTCAAGGACTCAAATTCTGAAACTCTGAGTCTTTAGTCAGTTCCAGTAGTGAACAAATTTCTAGAAGTGTTCCCTGAAGATCTTCTCGGAGTCCCTCCCGAAAGGGAAATTGACTTTGGAATAGATCTCCTTCCAGATACCCAGCCTATCTCAATTTCACCTTCCAAAATAGCTCCATCTAAGCTTAATAAATTAAAGAAACAGATGAAATATCTCTTAGATAAGGGTTTTATCATACCTAGAATTTCCCCATGGAGTGCTCCAATTCTCTTCATGAATAAGAAAGATAGTTCCCTCAGAATATGCATTGACTACCGCCAGTTGATCAAGGTCACAATTAGAATACGTATCCTCTCCCTAAAATTGCAAACTATTTATATTAGATAGACCTTAGATGTGGCAATCATCAGTTGAGAGTCAGAGAATGTGATATCCTAAAAACAGCTTTCAAAACTAGGTATGGTCACTTTGAATTCCTAGTTATGTCTTTTGGACTAACGAATGCTCCTACAACTTTTATGGACTTGATGAACAGGGTGTTCAAGCAGTACTTGGACATATTCATCATAGTCTTTATAGATGAAATCCTTATCTATTCTCGTAGTGAGAACGATCATGCAGACCATTTGAGGGTTGTATTGCAGACCGTTAAGGATTACCAGTTATTTACTAAGTTTAGCGAATGTGAATTCTGGTTAAGATCATTAGATTTTTTTGGTCATATTATTTTTAGTGGTGGCATTCGAGTTGATCCTTAAGAGACTGAAGCGATGAGAAACTAGCCTAGACCTATTTTTCTATCAGATGTTAGGAGTTTTTTTAGGTTTAGTTGGTTACTATAGATGGTTTGTTGAAGAACTTTCTTCTATTTCTTCTCCCATGTCTTGATTAACCCAAAAAAAAGTCAAATTTTAGTGGTCAGATTCTCGCGAGAAGAGTTTTGAAAAGTTGAAGACTCGATTCACTTCCGCTCTAGTCTTGACTTCACCAGATAGCATAGATAGGTTTGTAGTCTATTGTGATGCTTCTAGAGTTGGTCTTGGTTATGTGTTAATGCAGTAAGGTAAGGTTGTAGCCTATGCCTCTAGACAACTTAAACCCTATGAGAAGAATTGCCCTACCCATGACCTTGAGTTGGCAGCAGTTGTCTTTGCCTTAAAGATTTGGAGGCATTACCTTTATGGGGTTCATATTGATGTTTCTACAGATCATAAGAGTTTATAGTATGTGTTCATACAGAAAGACCTTAATCATCATTAGAGACGGTGGATGGAATTATTAAAGGACTATGATATGAGTGTGTTGTATCACCCAAATAAGGCTAATATAGTAGTCGATCCCCTTAGTAGATTGTCTATGGGAAGTGTTGCGCATTTTGAGGATGATAAGAAGGAGTTAGTCCGTGAGGTTCATCAGCTTGCTAGGTTAGGTGTTCGGTTGGTTGATTCAGCCAAATGTAGTATATGGGTTCAGAATGGTTCATAATCTTCATTGGCTGCTGAAGTAAAAGAAAAACAAGACAGGGATCCTATTTTAGTCAAGTTGAAGGAGTCAATTAGGGATCAGGAGGTTGAAGTTTTCTCCCACGGGGAGATGGTGTGCTTCATTGTCAAGGATGGTTTTGTGTTTTGTGTGTTGATGGTTTGAGATAAAAAATATTGGCAGAAGCACATGGTTCACGATATTTTATTCTCCCAGGAGCCACTAAGATGTACCATGATTTACGGGAAATCTATTAGGGAGTGGTATGAAGAAAGATATTATTGAATTCATGGCTAATAGTTTGAATTGTCAACAAGTTTAAGGTTGAGCACCAGAGACCTAGTGGTATGCTTCAGGAGTTCAGCATCTCCACTTGAAAGTGGGAGGTGGTGAACATGGATTTTGTGATAGGGTTACCTCATACACATCATCAACATGACTCAATTTGGGTTACTGTAGATCGAATGACCAAGGCATCCCATTTCTTGCCTGTTCATGTTTCATATTCAACTGAGGATTATGCTAGACTCTATTTTAGGGAGTTGGTAAAGTTGCATGGGGTTCCACTGACCATTATTTTAGATAAAGGTACCTAGTTTACCTCTCACTTTTGGAAGGCCTTTCAGAAGGGTCTTGGTACCCAAGTTTATCCCAGTACAACTTTTATCCTCAGATATATGGTCAGGAAGAGAGGACCATTCAAAGCTTGGAGGATATGTTAAGGGCTTGTATTATCAAATTCAAGGGTAGTTGGGATGACCACTTACCTTTGATTGAGTATTTCTACAATAATAGCTACCACTCTAGTATTCAGATGACTCTGTTCGAGTCTCTTTATGGAAGAATATATCTCTTATTAGTTAATTTGAAGTAGGTGAGGCTGCTTTGATAAGCCCAGATTTAGTTTATAAGGGGATGGAGAAAGTTTAGTTGATCTGAGAAAGGTTGAAGACAGTCCAAAATCATCAGAAATCCTTTGCAGATATGAGGAGAAAATATATTGAGTTTGACGTTAGTGACTTGGTGTATTTAAAGATATTGCCAATAAAAGGGGTGGAGATTTCATAAGAAAGGGAAGCTCAGTACGCGCTATATTGGACCATATAGGATTTTGAGTTATTTTGGGAAGTTAGCTTATGAGTTAGAGTTGCTTGCTGATTTGGCATCAGTGCATCCAGTGTTTCATGTCTCTTTGCTAAAAAAATGTATTGGTCACTCAGCTTGTAACGACCTAAACCAGGCCTGGCTGTGATGGGCATGTTAAGTCCCAAGTGGACCGGAGACCACCCATTGCACCTAACCAAGTAAATATAAGATTCTCAATGTCGAATGAATTCTGAACATATAACAAGATAGATTAAAGAATAATTAATACTTCTATGATAAAAAACCAACCACCAGCCTAAACAACCGGCCAACACCACCCAAGTCCACATTAATCCAACAAAGCCTTCTAAATAAGAACCAAAACTGAGTATCAATAAAGTGTCGGGACATGCCCCCGACTATAGCCAAAAATAAGTCTAAACAGTCTAAAGCATAAGAGACCAAACAATGAAATATAGTCTTCCGATGTATGGAAGCTCACTACTTCAATGTCAACTCAAGTGCTCATCTCGAATCCTAATCATTGAGCAAGAGAAGTAGAAGTCTTGCCAACTCCTACATCACATGGGGATACAACATCTAAAGATGGTTAGTAGTTGGAGTGCTAGCATATAGCTCAAGGATATGGGATAACATGATCAACAGTTCAAAATCATTCAATGCATATACGTATACATATAACACATCTCGGGATAGGGAACAAGGCTTAACATGCATTTCAAAACCTTAGTCTGGATTGTGTAACTCAACCGTCATAACATACAAGGCACCCACAGACTATATGGGCCCAACTCTCCCTCAACTGGTAAGGCCCTAGTACGTGTGGCCGCATGACTAGAGGGTATACATATGCACTATAGGGGGACTCGAACCTCCCTGCATATCAAGGTGACACGAGCACCAAATTATGTAATAATATGTGGGGGAGTCGAACCTCCCAATCGTATAAGAATAATAATAATAAGGGGGACTCAAACCACCCAATCATATAGACCCTCCTATCGACAACTGCGGTTTTTAGTGATGGCCTCTTGGATCTCCACTTTCATGACTCAGCTACACAACCCTCTTTAAATCCCAATTAAAACATTTATCACACAATCCTATTCATTGAACCACAATACACATTTAGGCATACATTGTTGGTATCGTTATACCAACTACACTTGCAAGGTATCATCAACATGTCAAAATAATTTCACAACCCCTCTTGGTTCAATTAGGCAATAGCTTTTGAAAACACTAACCCACAAGGTTCAATTCAACATCATAATGCAATAGTTCAAGAATAGTTAAATTCCCATATTTCTTATAACTAAAAAAACTTCACATTATGGAGATGGGATCATTATCACTTCAAAAGTAACAACTTTTGGGAAAATCACAATTCCAAGTTCATTCATCATACCCATGCACCTACAAGTTCAAAACCATCTTTAAAACATGAGTAATGCACAATAAAACCATGAGAAAATAATTAATTGACCATTTATGTCAAAACCCCAAATCATGTCAAAAACCTTGCTTTTAATCACCTAAATAACCATGTACTTTCATGAAATAGAGATATTAAGTTTAAGGGTAGAGTCACATGCCTAAAAATATCATGTTTCACAAAGAGAATTTAACTTTTAAATCCTTAGATGACCAACTTAATAAACCCTAGCTTGACTTTCTTAAGGGAATTCAGAGAGCCTTTTGGAGTGTTTGAGAAGTTACCACGATTAGTTTATAAGTGCTAATGACACCTTAAAGAGGTTATAAGATATGGGTTTCAATTTGGTTAAGATGTGAAATATCCTGAATGCCCTTAACTTAAAAGCTGAAAAAGTGCCGCCTTTAACTAGGGTCAACCTTTGACTTATAGCCACTCCTTACGACTCATCACCATAAGTTGTAACCAAGGAAGTACCACCAAGGCACCCTACACTATTGAATTTACGACTTAGCCACAAGATTCATAATGGGACCCTATGACTCGTAGGGTCCAGTCGTAGTCAACATAGAACCCAAATTAGGGTATACACTAGACACCATACGATTACACCTAATGACTCGTAACATATACTTATGGCTCTTAGAGAGCCACTCGTACTCAGAGAAAAAACTAGCCATAAACTTATTGATTTGGTTTTAACTCTTCCCAATGACTCGTCAGGATACCCTACGACTCATAGGGTCCAGTCACAACCAAGGTAGTGAGTATAAAATTCCAGGAAATTTCCAAGGACAAAAACCTCGAGGGGTTACATACTCCCTCCTTAGTATTATTCATCCTCGAATGATAGGACATGGCATTTGCTAGCATGATTTGACTCAACAAAGATGCCAAGGAAATCACTTTTCCCTTTAACAATGTCAGAAAAAAAGATGTTAAGGAATACACATACCTTAAGCATGATTATCTGGAATAGGAAACAAGAAGGGTTACTTGAACTTCATGTCCTCCTGGGCTTCCCAATAGCTTCTTCAACCTTTTGGTTCCGCCAAAGAACCTTTCCCAAATCCATGTCCTTAGACTGCAACAGACAAACTTGATGATCCAAAATATCCACCAAAACTTCCTTATAAGACAAGGAATTCAAAATATCTACCTTTTCCAAAGGGACAGCCGTCGAAGGATCACCCATGCACTTTCTCAACATCGACACATAAAAATCTAGTGAATGGAGTCCAAATCAGAAGGCAACTCCAATTCATAAGCAACATTACCAAATCTTTTAAAGACCAAGTAGGGACCAACATAACGGGGGATAAGCTTCTCCTTCTTCCCAAACTGCATCACTCCCTTCATGGGAGATACCTTTAGGAAAACCTAATCTCCCACCTTAAATTACAGTTCTCTTCACCTCATGTCTGCATAGGAATTTTGGAGACTTTGGATGGTCTTAAGACTATACCTAATCATCCTCACCTTTTCCATCATTTGGTGAACCAAATTCAGGCCAAACATCTCAGCCTCACCAACTTCAAACCACCCGATTGGAGACCTACATCTCTTACCATACAAGGCCTTAAAAGGAGCTATACAGGTGCTAGAGTGATAACTATTGTTGTAAGAAAATTCAATGTGTGGCAAGTGGTCAACCCAACTACCACCATAGTCAATTATACAATCCCAAAGTATATTTTTTGAAACCTGAATCATCATTGCTTTCCTATCCATCTATGGGTGGAAAGCGGTGCTAAGGAACATCTTAGTCCCCAAACCTCTCTAAAATGTCCTCTAAAAGTAATATGAGAACTGAGTAGCCCAATCAGAAATGATGAAAACTGGAGCACCATGAAACTTTATGATTTCCTCGATGAACAACTTAGCATAGTCCTCAAAAGGGAAATTAGTCCTCCCTGGCAAGAAGTGAGCAGACTTAGTCATCCTATCCATGATAACCCAAATCAAATCAAACTGCTGGCGAGATTATGGAAGACAAGTAACAAAATCCATATTAATTATCTCTTTTTCCAAACTGACAACTCAATCTCTTGAGACAACCCTTTAGGTTTTAAGTGTTCCACTTTCACTTGCTGACATAACATGCACTTAGCCACAAAATTACCCATATACCACTTCATATTATTCTACTAATAAATCTTCTTAAGGTTATGATACATCTTTGTTGACCCAGGATGAACCGTATACTATGACTCATGGGCCTCGACCAAAATACTACCTCGTAACCCATCAATGTCAGGAACAAACAACCTCTCTTGGTACCTCAAGATACTATCACCACCAATCTCGAAAACCAGCACCTTCTACTTGCCTATATCATTCTTTATTTGCATCAAGATAGGCTCCACCACTTGCTTCTCTTTTACTTTCGAACCAAGGGACTACTATGCCACCTTTTACATCAGTAGTCCAATAGACGAACTCCAAGGTTAGCCAAACGGTGAATGTCCTTGACCAATTCTTGCTTTTCCTTATCCATATAAGAGAAACTTCCCATATATAACCTGTTAAGAGCATCAGAAACTATGTTAGCTTTACTTGGGTAGTAATGAATACTCATGTCATAATTCTTGAGCAGATCAAGCCACCTTCTCTACCTGAGGTCAGCCTATAGAGTCAAGTATGGGGAAGATACAATTCAAGTATTTGAGCTGTAAGACAAGATACGAGTCGTACAGATTAGTCATAAGTATAACAGAACCTAAGCTACTATTTAAAGATTGAAGTGACAGAAGTATACAAGTCCAAAGTCTGAGTATGACTCGTATAGAGAAGTCGTATACGAACCAGTGTTCCAGACTTGGAAGGACAAAAATCCCAACTGGATATAAGTGAAAGACATGAGTCTACAATCAGGTAGGACTTGTAAGAAGAAGTTGTAATTTGAACAAGAAGTTGAGGCCTTGGGTGATAAGACATTGGAATGAATAAGACAAGGCAGGGTACGACTAGTATAATACCGATACGAGCAAAGACCAAGTCGTACTGACTGACTACTTAACTTTACCTTTACCATTATTATTAGGATTTTAATGTTATTTTGAGATACTATCAATACCTTAGGGTTTATCTTTTATTAGGTTATGCTCTTTTACATATTATTACAATACTTTTACAATTGCTCTTGATATTTTGGGTTGTTATTCAATTAAAGACTTTGGAGTTTATTTATCTTATTTTTGTGCAATTGATTTTATATGTTCTTCATTGATAATCATGGTTTCTTCCACAAACATGAGACGCTAATCTCCTTGACTAGGGTTATGAGAACCTTGGCAGATTAGCTATGTAGAGAAAGTATGAAACTCATATGTTCTAGGGTTTTTGCATGTATCTTAATATTCTTTAAGATAATTAATCTTGAGTATCTACAATAACTTAAGATAGCCTTTATTTGCATCCATTCCTACAAGGAAGCTTGTGTTTAGGAAAAGAAAATTAGGATAGTAATTTGGGATTTACCTCCACCTTTTAGTTCCCGCCATCTCATATATTCACTTGATCCTACCCCGTGATAGTGAACTGAGGTCATATCAAGGAGAAATAAGGAGACACCCTGAGTCTTACTTAGTAAAGAGTGAAATTTATCTTCACGCTTAACAGGCGACTGATAATACCTATTTTGTAGACTTTGCATGCAAAACAATAGAACTGTTGGGTTGATCATGGGAAATTTTCGAAGTTGAGAAGCCAAGTGTAACACAAACCTAGTGTTCATCTCATATTGTCTACAAATCAAAAACATTTAAAATTTGGTGACTACTTACAATTGATAACTACAATCCCCCTATTTACTTTCTGTATTACTTGCGGATTACATCAAGTCAAGAAACTATTCATGTTTTCCTTGTAGGATCGACCCCAACCTAGTTTGGTTACTATATTTGAAAACAACTACTTTATCTTTCAATTGGAGTTGTATTTTGGGCGACATCAAATTTGGCTCCATTGTCGGGGATGATAGTTTGAGTAGTGAATTGAATGGTGAAGTTCATGGTTTTATTTGGTTTTGATTTGGCATACACTAGTGTATGCCAAGTACTAAGAGTAGAGGTAATCCCTTACTCCCTTTTGATCCAGAACCAGAGAGAATCCTTTAAACACTGAGAAGGATGTTAGGACAAGTCCATAAAGGGGTTCAAGATCCCCCACATATGGATCTGAACGCGTCACTCCTGTATGATCTCTTAGGTCCACATAATATTATAGATTTACAGACACAACAACTATTGGAGAGAGAACATAGAGAAGACAAAGAGTCCAGACTTGTTGTAGAGTCAGAGTTAACTCAGCAAGGTAGATTAGTCAGGCCTAGACAGGTTGTTGATTGTTGAGTTCAGAGAGTCAGAGCTCCATTTATTCTGACATATAAGCACTTAGAGACCCATATGAGAAGGATGATGAAGATCTGGGTTATGTTGAGCCTACGGAGTCTGGAGCCATTATTCCTCCTACTTTAGCCCTTAATGTGAAGTTTGATATCACTAGTGCTATGATCCAATTGTTGAATCTCAGTGGTGCATCTAAGGATGACATAAATATGCACCTTGCAAATTTTCTTAGGATCTCCACATCTTATACTATTCCAGGGGTTAATCAGGAAGCATTGAGATTAAGGTTATTCCCATTCTCTTTGATAGGTGAAACATCACTATGGTTAGGAGAACTTCTAAGAGGATCTACCATGTCTTGGCACAAGTTGAAGACACAGTTTCTGAGCAAATTTTTCCCTCTTGCAAGGTGTTACGGTTGAAATTAAAAATTTACAATTTCAGACAGCTACCTGTAGAGTCTATGTATGAGGTATGGTTTTGATTTAAGAAGAAGCTAAGCATGGTACCAAATCATAGAATTAGAGGATCTAACTTGTCTGAGCTATTCTATATATCATTGAATGATAGTTCAAGAGCTATGGTAGATATTATTTTAGGAGAATTATTTATGCATTTTCACTGGGATACTGCACAGAAAATGCTAAACGATATCGTGGTGACCAACAGAGGATGGCATACTTGAGATTCAGAATATGGTGGTGGTACATTATCTATTAGAGAAATAAATAATTATGGAGCAGCAAATGACATGGTAGCACAAGAGGTTTCATAGCTTCATACAGATATTGGGTTGCTTATAAAATAATTTGCAGTAATAAATGCTGAGACAATGAATGCAGTGGTAGCACAGGGGTCTATTTCCAAACCATTAGAGATTGAATCTAAAGAAGAGGCAAAGTATCTTGATCGTATATTGGTGGATTTATGATGCAAAGAAAAGGGAATCAAGGTTAGAACTATTATAATAATAGATACATAGATAGAAGTAGAGAGAGATGGGATTGGAGGCATATAAATGACTATAAGGAGAAAAGTGATAAGTATATTCTAGTAGTCGAGATACAGAGTCTAGAATATAGGCACTTTTGTCTAAGCTGGTAAAATAACAAGAAAGTCAAGAGAACTACCTAAAGGATATCAAATTTGATCTGTCAGGATTGAACCAGAAAGTTGAGTCACATGCTAGAACAATCAAGCAATTGGAGAAGTAATTTGGTTAGATGTCATCCATAGTGAATTAGAGACAACCTGGCACTCTTTTAAGCAATATAGAGGTAAATCCTAGAAATAATAGTCAATGACATGCCATTACCACTCGAAGTGGTAAGTTCACTACAGACCCACTTGTACCCATAATTAATGAGTAGAAGAATATGGATAAGTCAGTTGATTTTGGGAGAAGCACCAAGCAGAATGAAAGAGAAGAGAAGGCTATAGAGATTGTGCTGAAGCCTATTTCATGACCTCTTCCTCCTTATCTAGAAAGAATGAAAAAAGAAAGAAGATGGTAAGTATCAAAAATTTTTGTTTATTAAAAATAGTTGACTGTCAATATACCGCTTGTAGAGGCATTGGAGCAGATGCCAGGATATGCAAAATTCATGAAGGATTTGATCACCAAGAAAAGGTTAGTTGGTTATGAGCCAGTCAATAATATTCATCATTCCAGTGTTGTAGTTACTAGATCATTGGTTGAGAAGAAGGTGGATCCTGGCGCATTCATAATACCTTGCACTATTGGGTCTTTAAACTTCACTCGAGCATTATGTGACTTAGGGGCTAGCATCAACCTCATGCCCTTTTTTGTATTCCAGAAGTTGGGGTTGGGAGCTCCTAAACAAACTACCATGAGACTAGTGATGGCTGATAGAATAATAAAAAAGCCTGTTGGTATCCTTTATAATGTTTTGGTAAAAGTGGCTTCTTTTATAATCTTGCTAATTTTGTTATATTAGATTGTGAAGTGGACTTTCAGGTCCCAATTATTTTGTGAAGACAATTTTTGGCTATAGGTAGGACATTGATTGATCTACAGAAAAAACATCTGATGCTATGACTCACTAATGAACAGGTGATATTTAACGTACGTAAATCTATGAAATAGCCTGACGAATTGAGAGTGGTATCCATGATTAATGTATATGATGAGGAGATAGATTCATTCCATAATATTGATGTAGTTACTTTATGGGATGATGGTTCTGATGATATTATTCCTGTTGAAGAGGGACTAGGTATCAAAGCGTTGGCAGCTGTGATCATAAATTTTGACTCTGATGGTATCGAGAAGTATGAGGAGCTCGTATGTTCACTAAATAGTAGTGGTTATAATTTTGTGCCAAAGAAGCTTGATTTAGACTTGAAGAATAAAACTACTCCACCTACTCGCCCATCCATTGAGGAACCACTGATGTTAGAGTTGAAGGTCCTCCCATCTCACTTGCGATATGAATTTTTGGGAGCCAATAATACCTTGTCGATTATTATTATAGCTGATCTAAAATAGTCAGAAGAAGAAGAGTTATTGTCAGTATTGTAGAGATTCAAGAGGGCCATTGCAAATATTATAGGTATTTCAACTGGTTTGTGTAATCACAAAATATAAGTTGAACCAGATTGTGTTCCATCAATTAAACATTAGTATCGACTTAATCCTATAATGTAGGAGGTGGTAAAGAAAGAAATAATCAAGTGGTTGGATGCTGGTGTAGTGTATCTCATTGCTATAACAAGTGGTTCAGTTTGGTATAATACATTTCGAAGAAAGGTGGAATCACTATGGTGCCTAACAAGAAGAATGAGCTAGTTCCTATGAGGCTAGTCACTAGATGTAGAGTGTGCATAGATTATAGAAAATTGAATGAATGGACTTAGAATGACCATTTGTCTATGTCTTTCATAGATTAGATATTAGAAAGGTTAGCAGGCAGAGGATAGTATTATTTTCTTGATGGATACTCAGGCTACAATCAGATCACTATTACACCTGAAGACCAAGAGAAGACTACTTTTACATGTCCTTATGGGACCTTTTCAATCAAGCAAATGCCATTCGATCTATGCAACATCCCAACCATATTTTAGAGATGCATGACTTCTATTTTCTCTGATACGGTCGAAGACACCATTGAAGTTTTTATGGATGATTTTTTAGTTATTGGTCATTCTTTTAAAGACTGAATCATTTGGTAAATTCTCTCCAAAGGTGTGAATCATGCAACTTAGTACTTCATTTGGAAAGTGCGATTTTATGGTCAAAGAAGGAATTGTGCTTGGGCACAAGATTTCAAAGAGAGGCATAGAGGTTGATCGAGCTAAGATTGAGGTGATTGAAAAATTACCTTACCCAATTTCTATGAAAGAAATTCAAAGTTTTCTAGGGCATCCAAGTTTTTGGGCGATTTATCAAGGATTTCTCAAAAATTGCTAATCTTCTTTGCAAGCTTTTTGAGAATGAGGTAAAATTTAATTTTGATGATGCATGTAAGAAGGATTTTGAAAGACTAAAATAGAAGTTAGTGACTGCTCCAATCATTGTGTCTCCTGATTGGTCCTCACATTTTGAGATTATGTGTAACGCTAGTAGATTGTCCTTAGGGGTTGTACTAGGCCAACAGTAAGAAAAGACCCTTTATCCTATCTACTATGCTAGTAAGGCACTAAATCCCTCTCAAAAGAACTATACCATGACGGAGCAAGAGTTATTGGCAATATTTTTTGCCTTTGAAAAGTTTAGATCTTGTTTGATTGGGACAAAGGTGATTGTGCACACTGATCATGAAGTATTGTGGTACCTAATGGCTAAAAAAGTTGACAAACCTAGGCTTATTCGGTGGGTGCTGTTGTTGCAAGAATTTGAATTTGAGGTGAAGGACAGAAAAGGCACGAAAATCCTACAATGCGACTACTATTGGCCAACCATATACAAAGATGCTCATGATTTCACTTCTGCTTATGATCAATGTCAGCGACAATGTACTATTTCTAGAAGACAAGAACTACCTATGACTCCTATTTTAGAATTGAAAATGTTTGATGTATGGGGCATAGATTTTATGGAACCTTTCGTGAGTTTGTTTGGCATGAAATACATACTTGTGGTTGTGGAATATGTTTTGAAGTGGGTGGAAGCAATTGTTCTTCCAAACAATAAAACTCATAGTGTCACTGCATTTTTGAGAAAGAACATCTTTTCTCGATTTGGTATGCCATGTGCTATTATTAATGACAGAGGGACACATTTTTGTAATTACATATTCAAAAGTCTGCTTGAAAAATATGGTGTGAACCATAGGGTGGCAGCACTCTATCATCCGAAGACTAGTGGAAAGTTTAAGTATCTAATCGAGAAATCAAGTCTATATTAGCGAAGACTGTGAATGCCAATAGGCTTGATTGAGTAAGAAAGTTAGATGATGAATTGTGCCTTACCGCACAACTTACAAAACCCCTATAGGTGCTTTACCTTATCAGCTTGTGTATGGCGAAGCTTGCCATTTACTAATAAATTGAAGAAGATGAACCTAGAGTGGAAGGATACAGAAAAGTCAAGGCTGAATAGCATCGATGAATTGGATCAATTTTGGCTCTGGGCATATAAATGTTCAGTACTTTACAAAGAAAAGATGAAGTTCCATCATGACCGCAAAATTGAGAAGAGGGTATTTGAAAAAGGTAACCAGGTGCTACTAAATAATTACAAGCTTTATTTATTTCCAGGCAAGCTAAGGTCAAGGTGGAATGGTCCATTCACAGTTATAAGAGTTTATCCCTATGGTGATTTAGAACTTAAGAGGGATGGTGATCGCCTATTCAAGGTAAACAAAAAAAGAGTGAAGAACTATATGGAAAATATAGAAGACGTGAATGAAGTAGCTATGATTGACCTTGATCAAGGATGAGTAATCAAGGCAATTGAGTTATGCCGGCGATGTTAAATCAAGCGCTGCATGGGAGGCAACCCATAGGGATAGTTGGTGAAATCTGAGCATCCAACTTAGCCACGTCGTGCCGCGACCTTAAATCAAGTGTTTCTTGGAAGGCAACCTATGTTTTTGCACTTATATTATTTATAGGGTAACATGTTTGTTCAATGTGCAGGACTAAGAAATGTAGACAAAACCAAGAGAAAGTGAAAAGTAGTCATATGAACTCTTTATGAGTCATATCTAATTGGTACGACTTGTAAGTAGGAGTCATATTGACCTGGGAGCAAAATCAAAACCAGGTAAAAGATTCTAGAATTGATACGATTCTCAGAATGAGTCGTACTCTCAAGGTATAGTTTGTTACCTTGAGTCGTACCTACTCTAGAAACCCAAGTAAGTTCCAGGTCTATACGAGTCAAAGAAATGACCTGTAAGCCTAGATACGACTCATATACACAACTTGTACCCATGCTTACTATGTTAAATCTTAGGTTGACCCGGCCAAACTCTTCAATTTAACGGAAGAAAGGTACAATATTGGGCACCCAAATGAAACTACTCATATCCAGTTCATTCTTCACCCTAATTTCAATAATTAATTTGCAAAATCAACTTTTTTCAACTGATTAAACTATCAAAAACTCCAAATCTTTAAATTTGTGTGATTCAAACTCGAATTTGGGAAAAAATATACATTGAACTCGAGTACTCAACATCTTCAAGCATCAAGTAAGTTCCTAAACTCATTTTCTCTACTTTGCAAGTTGAAATGAAGTAGTATTCATCATTATGAACTTGAGTTGAGTATACAATTATTTAATTGTTGGTACCCTAGCTTACGTATTTTTGTTGGAAATTTAAGATTGTGGTAGAACTAGAGTTTGGTAAATGAATTTTCTATGTTGTGTAGACTAAGATGATGGATATAGTTGAAATTCATAATGGGTATTTTAGGAAATTACTACGGAGTCAAAATTTAAAGTTGGACTTCAATGTTGTAGTGGATACGAGACCTTTTACGATTTGTACCCAATGGTACATGAGTCATAATAGGAATCTTACCCACTGATAGCATTGAAGTTCAACAAATTTAAGGTTTTTGAATTGATACGACCCAACCTTACGAGTCATACCCTGACCATATAACTTATACATACTTAGTCATACCCACCTGGGATGATTTAGGTTACAATAAATATTTCTAATCAACTTATGACTATTGGTAATGAGTCATACCCTTTCAGTATAACTGTTGAAGAGGAGTCGTAAGCTAACCAGTAAACAAAGGTCATTTACTAAACAAAATACGACTCGGCTATACCAGTCGTACTCAGTTGGTACGACTCGTACCCACCACTTGTACCTGAATCAGAACAAGCACATTGAACTTTAGATTGATTTTTTTCTTATCTTTGCTTTACAAAAATACTAATAATGGAGTATTTGCAGGAACCATGCCTCCAAAGAACATTTCCTCATCCAAGAAACTTGCGAAGAAGGACACTAAGCAAGCACCAGTGGCTAGTACAAAATTCAGTGATTCCAAGTATGAGACTTTATCTAAAAGCAACAGGGAAGTTTATGATAGAACCTCTAAAAAAATAGTTGCACAAAAGGGGAAAGCAGCTGTAAAGGCTAAGGAGAGGAAGGTAGTTCCCCAATACTCAGAATTACCCTCAAAGGGCCCACAGAGAAAGAATCCTACTACATCTCGTCCCCATACGCCTCAACCACCTTCTGATGATAATAATACTGATGACGATGATGAGGCTAAATCCAGTTCGAAAGAGGTAAATTCTGAGCAAGTTGAAGATGTGGAGGATGAGAATGAGGTACCTCCAATAGCCTGACAAGACCACCTACTTGCTCTTACCACTACATCAGTGCCTATCATTGAATAATGGGGGTACCCCAAAATATAGGATACATTCAACTGTGGGTTGTTCAGGATTTTGGGTGGTAAGATAAAGAGAGTACTATATCCGGTGAGAAGAATGACTACCACAGAGATGTCAAAATTACTTGAGTTTGAAGAGCTCTCCTGACAATATGGGTTTGAATAGATGATGAGAGCGCTTGCAAAATATAGTGAAGTCCTTGTTTGTGAGTTCTACGTAGCATACAATGGTGAGATGCAGAGCCAATACCCACAGGGCCAATTATGGAAGGGAGGTGATCCTATTACCTCTCTTATGATTTGTGTAGTTTGGGTTAATATTTATCCCTGAACCATTAGGAGATTCTTATATTGGCTGGAGTATTAAGCCTCGTCCAACACAACAGATATGGAAAGGATGGAAGAGATGAGGAAAATAACCTAAAGGATGTTGGGTTCTGTCGATAAAATAGTTATTTTTAGGAGAATTATGGAGTGTATTACTTCAAATAGCGTGAATGAAGTCTGGGTTATAGGAGGCCCCGGGGTGGTTTTACAACAAATAAAGAAGAGTATCCTCAACTTGGAGTGTAAGACTTGGTGGACACTAGCCCAACACTGGCTATGTCCTATGACAGGTGATGATGTTCTGAGCTCGGTCTGGGCTGCTATGATAGTTGGCTTCACAGATTGTTATGAGTTTAATGTCGGTGAGTTCTTATCCTGAGAGTTAAGGGATAGGGCAGTCGGGGGTCAAAAGGCATTGTTGGCCTACCCCTGTATGATTACACAGATTTGTCTGGCTGCGGAAGTGTTGGAACTCCCAGTGATAGACAAGATGATTGAGTCTAGGAGGACATTTAACATTTACCTGATCAGAGATATAGCCAACCCTCTAGCTCGACCGATGTGACAGGCTACAGATATTATGGCGAGATTGTTGCCTCAAGATGATTAGACTGACATCCCTACTATAGCAGTGGCTACGGAGGTAGAGTCATAGACAGAGACATACGTCTAGATGTACCAGGTACTTATAGTTCCCCTTCACCAGTCCAGTCTGTACCACCTAGGCCATGGGGGTATGCCTCCAGGTATTATCTCATTCTCCCAAGCTGCATGGGCTGAGGTTGTGACCAAGTTAGCTATACTTAATGCAAAGGTAGGTCACATGAAATAAGGAGTGAAAAATTGTCTTGATAGAAAGTTTGAGGAGTAGGATAGGTGAGTCCAAGGGCGCTTAGATGCTTTTGAGTCAAGGATCACTCGATAATTGAGCAGAGGGAAGATGCCTGATGTTGTTGAGATCAGAACTGAGGTTGTGGAAATTAAGAAAATGGTCTTAGAGCTTTATGAAAGACCAGTGGTTGCTGAGCCCATTTTAGAGATAGTGATTTCTACGATCCATGTGGTGAATATCTGGGAAGACTTGGCTGATGCACCCATAGTGGAGACCAAATGCAAATACATGAGAGAAAGAGAAAAACAAAGAAAATCAAAGAAGTTGAGAAGAAGTCCTATGCTGAGAGTATTCAGGATGAGCAGGACCGCAAGACAAGGGTCCACGAAATGGACATGAGAGATAGTGGATCGAGAGCTCCAATTATTGATACTGCAGGGGTTGATGTTATGCCCCTGTCTACTGTCGATTCAATCTTGATTGATGGGACAGTAGCTGATGAGAGTGGGACCCAGTGTAACACCCCGTATTTTATATGTTCTGGTTGTATTCATATAGAACTTTGTATAGCCTTATGTATAATGATTAATCCCATTTTTTTGTTGAATAGGATAAAGGGAAAAGGACTTAAATATCCTTGGAAAATTAAACTCAAAACTGGAAACTGCAAAATCTCAGTTTTGTATAACGACGCGACGTGGTGCAATCACGTCAAGCCACTGGAAAAAAAAAATCCCCATTTTTCCCAATGGCGCGACACAGTGCTATCATATTGTGCCTCTAGAAATGGAGATCCCCAACTGGGAGCTTGGCGCGATGCTGTACCAATTCTGGTGCCCTACTGGAAAAGGATAATTGCAAAATGACCCTTAGGCGTGATGCGGTGGCCATCACGATGACACACTAAAAAAGAACGAACGTGATTTTGGCCATCACCGCGATGCGACCTTATTGTGTTGGGCTACTATTTTGCACTAAAAGTGCCAAAAATTCTCAGCCGAGTATCAAATTTGGGCGAAATTAGTATCGTTGGAAAGATAATTCAATTTCTTATCATTTGGTGGGTCTTGATCTTGAAAATTCTGAGTAGAGCAAAAGATATACTCATTTGAAGTTGACTAAAGTAACATTCTTCTAAAAAATTTAATCGGTAAGGGATGTTTTGATTCGTCTAATACCTGGGAGTTATTTGATTCCTTAATATACATCAAATCCACTTATAAAACTACCAAAGAACTATAATTCATTTCTCATAAGATTGAAGCATGGTTTTAAGACTGGTCTAGATTTTTGGAGTATTATAATATCTCCCCCTTGGGAGCATTCGTCCTCGAATAAGACTAGTTAGACTGAGAGTACTATACTGAGGTAACTGAGATCATGTACTAAATACACATGACTTGGAACATGATTACAGAACTAATTCTAAAGCATGATACATGAACTGAATATCATGAACTGGACTGATTTCTTGAATACATGCAATGACATGAGAATAGTTATAAGGCTGAGATATAACCATTCTTCAAGCTAGATCTTGCTATGTAAAGAGAATATGCAAGGTTTAGGACCTGAAAGATTGGGGGATTACAGTACATCTCCCCCTTGGGATATTATGTCCCATGAAAGATACTGACTTAGTTGAAATATTGAGGAAAGATTGAAATAATGCATGAGACACATACAGATTGAATCATAACTGGTTATCTGGAATCTGAAACATAATGCATGACATAAATTTAAATTTCACTAATCATTACGTGTGCAGTGTGAGTACTAGCACTGAACATATGGTAAAGCATGAAAACATGTGTCATGAGCTATATGGCCTGAGGTTAGAGTTCATAAGTTTCATGGAATATGATTTGTACAACTGAGCAAATTACAACTTATTATACTAAGAACTGAAGCACACATAGTTCTTTATGATGTGCAAGAACGTGAACTATGATCATGGATCTAACATATAAAGCATGAGTAGATGTTGTAATGACTGAAGTTCTAAACTCTGCACCGAAATGAGGATGGGTCGGGAATCACCCTCCCCCACTGATGTTCTACAATATGTTGGCACCACTACTAGAATCTGAGAGCCTTAGTTACTTGTTGTATCATCTCCCCCTTAGCTTAAAGCCATCATTCTAAGTATTGGAACCACTTAATCAATATCTCTAAACTGGATTGCCACTACTTCACTCTAGAATCTAGGGTATGAAAATACACATAAATGGTAAATTCACTCTGAATGACTATGCCCAATAACATAAAACTTGCTGCTAGTACTTTCTTCTGAGATACAACTCTTAGCTTTCTATAGCCCCAACAATCATCATTTAACAACTTAAAGTTGACTAACTTAGAATTTTTAACTCTTCTTTCTATTAGCTCAACCTTTAAAGATTCAAACTTAGATTCTAACACACATCCTGGATATCCCTAAATCTGTAATAACCCTACTACTTACATCATATCCTACAAATATTATATCTCTAAATCACCCCACATCATCATGCTTAATTTCAAGTCAGTACCATAAATTTTTGCATATGCTATTCTAAGCCTTCTGGTTTACCTCTCCTACAACTAACCCCACTTCACTGCTGCTAAACTTATGGGCTCATGCTTCTCACTCTAGATCATATGCTGTCATAGGATTTTGAGAGGGGACCAACAACACATTTGACCCCTAAGCACTGAGGTACTACTCCTTTATTCCCTATCTAGTTCATCGATAAGCTAAAACTAAACTACTCTATTTTTAAAATCAACTTTGAGATTTACTGGGATACTATAACTGAGCAATTTTAGTATACCTATCTGGATAGGATAGATTTACCCACCGAGTAGAAACTGAGAAATGCTCTACGAAGATTTTGGGACTGACCTTGAAGTTGATGGCTATATAAAGGGTTACATAAGAAAGAGAAGCTCCAGGGTCTAGTAAAGCATAAACATGTAAAAGAAAAGACTGGAAACGTACCAATAACCACATCAGGAGAACTTTCCTAATTTTTTCGGGACTGAAGTACATAAATTCTATTTTGACACTGATCCTGGGTTGTACTGGATATGGCACCCTACTGAGTCAAGCGATCGAATGGAACTGGAGGATGACTGTGCTGAATTTGCGGACCAGCCTTAGGACATTCTTGGACTATGTGGCCTAACTCACCATATCCAAAAAACATATAATTTCAAGATCTACACACACCTAGGTGGTTTCTACCACATTCTTTGCAAAGTGAATGGGTACGACCTTTGCTAACACTACCCTGGGTATTGGAGCCTGGCACCCCATCTCGATGGTCATTCCTAGACTTTGGTACTAATGCACTAACTGAATATGGAGCTCGGGAGAAAAACTTCTAAGTAAACTAAGAACTATTACCACCCTCTGACCTTGGATGAGTAAAACTAAAGCTACCCATTCTAGCCTTCTTATTCTCTCTTTCCTTGTTCTTAATCTCCTGCTCATCAATCTGTTAAGGATGGACCATAAGCCTAGAAATGTCCATCTCCTTAATTAATATCGCAGTCCTATAATCTTTGACCACACTATTAGATACCCCAGATACAAACTTGCTCATCCTAGATCAGTTATCAGCCACCACATAAGGAGCATACCTAGCTAACTGAGTTAACTTGAGGGAATACTGTTTTAACACTCATGTTTCCCTATTTCAAATTAATGAATTCTAACACCTTAGCTTTCATCAACTCCAATGGGAAGAATCTCTCAAAGAAATTTATAGCAAACTCTTCCTACTCTACAGACCCGTCTGTGCCTCTATCCCCTTTTCATTGCTTAAACTAGGTGTAAGCTATATCCTATAACTGGTAAGCAGCCAATTCATCACTCTCACTAGAAGTCACCCTCATAATATATGTTACCTTCTAGACCATGTCTAGGAATTCATGTGGATCCTCGTCAGATTTGGATCCCAAAAATAAAGGAGGATTTATTTGGGTAAAGTCCCGAATCTTAGCTATAGCAGTATTGGACACTAGGTTGGCTGGAACAGCGTCTGGCTAAAAATTCTGAGCCATTATAGAATGGTCTAGATTAGTGAATGTAGCTCTAAACTCTACATGAGAAACATGCTCGTTCAGGGGATCTTCCTGAACGGGCGAAGGTGTTGGCTAGTTTATATTTCTTTTTCCCTTTGTATTTCTGGGAGGCATGGTCTGTAAATAGAAGGAAGAACTGAATTAGATAGAGAGTTCAACTTGAGCTCATGCTCTTTCGCACGACATGAACACTGAAAGAGGGGAAACTTTTCTTAAAACACCTCATAGCCTCTTGTCTATAAGTATAGCGTGCTTCACACCCATGCATAAGACACTACTTAATGTGGCTTTCAGACTTCCTAGGACACTTTAAAACCATAGGCTCAGATACCAAGTTTGTAATGCCCCGAGAGTACACCCTAGGTGCCACATGGTGCTTACAGTCCCAAGGGGCCATAAGCTAACCCATGAGTTGGTACCTGTTGTGAGCACTAAGTAAAACTGATAACAAAAGGTCATATGAGAAGTTTAACTAAGGAAGGCCATAAGGTTTTAGGTAATAAATTTGATAAAATCTGTAAATAAAACTGATAATACTGATAAAACATCTGTCAATGACAACTGAAACCTGAAAACTGGCTAACTGTCTATACTAATCTAAAAAGCCTATACAGACTGACTGAGCAGCTGATGGGACAAACCCCCAACTAACTCCGATTGAATATGAATAACTAAAACTGATAAATTAATCTAAGCTAAATAAATCATGTCCTAAAAATATGAGGACTCACCACTGCTACGATTGATAATCTGTAAAATTTATGTGCGATTCGGGAACTGAGCACCTGAACCTATGATATGATACATCATAGCGTAAGAAAAAAGTATGTGATCAGTACTTTGAATGTACTGGTATGCTAAATAAGGTAGGCTGATATGCATGGGTTCATGTGCATGAGTAATAGCTAACTGAATGTATTGCATGAAGTATTAAATAGAATGCATAAAATCTGTAAAGACTGATAATGCATGACCAAGAATAAAATATGTTCTAAATATAATCTGTAAACTGAAGTTCAAAAATTTGATAACTAAAAAACTGATAAAAAGGAAGACTAAGCTAAATTATGAAATGAGTACAGAAACTAAAATTATAGGAGGTATCATCTAACCGACATGCCCCAAATTTGAGCTGCTAGAGGTCTAACCTATGACCTTAATTATAAGGGTTCTAGTACCGTACCATGGGTACTAACAATGGCTGTGCCAACCCTAAACTAACAAGAAGACACCTTATCAACCCTAAACTAACAGGAAGACTCATGATATATGTGTCAACCCTAAACTAGCAGGAAGATATCTCAAACCTGCACTGGCTACGTAGTTCTGTAACTTAGGGATCGCTACTAAGGGTCAAACTCTCTACTAACAGGAATGCCCCCATCTCTATATTCGCTCGATATTGAATTCGACTCCCAACTGAACAACACTAATTATTAGACTGAACTAAGTTTAACTAAAGAAGGGAACTAACTCGGATTACTGAACTGGTCTAAGTTTGACTGACATGATAACTGACTGAATTGATAATGCTCGTACGTGTCTAAACCAATCTGAAATTATAAGACTAAGTAAACAACTAAATTTTAGATATTCATAACCCCCAGGACTTGATAGAAATAACAATAGGACCACTTGAAAGATTTGAAACCATGGAAGGAAATCATTGTTCATAATTATTCACTTAAACATTTCATCAAGCACATAGGGACTAAGACTTTAACATGGGGATACTTTATAAATCTGAAAAAATCACACAATCACATGACCAAATCATAAATTGAGGGTTTTATTATGAATTCTAATGAACATGATATGGAAACCATAATATTTGAAACATACTACAGCTTTAGGGATATATTAAGTAGTCATTGTTCAACATCCTTTTATCTAGGTATTTTATCAAACACTTGATATTCACAGTGTAAGCGAAGTATGGGAATAGTTTAAAGCTTGTATTAATAGCATGATTTTAATACTAAATCACCAATTAAGGTTTAAATCAGCGAACAACATCATTCAAATGTGTAGGGTTTAATAACAATAATAATTTCGTGTAGACATGATATAAAATTCGAAATTCATGAAAGTTCATGGACATAATTCATAAAACATGTAAAGATCATACTTTTAAAACTTAAAAATAGATTATTGGACTCCATAGGCAAAAGGGACCCATGGATGACCATCTAATATACCTTAGGGTTTTAATCTTGCAAAAGAATTGTAGTTCTTGATCTTTCTTAGGTGGAGAAACTTGAATTCTTAAACTTTCTTAAGGAATTAATGGTTGAACTTGATTAATTTGGGTGGTGGCTAAGGTTTATTTTTCAAGAGAAAATTGTGAAAATATAGAATATAATGCCTTAACTAATGATTAATCTCATTTTTGATTGAATAGGATGAAGGAAAAAGGACTTAAATATCGTTGGAAAATTAAACTCAGAATTGGAAACTAAAAAATCCCTATTTTACATAACGGCACAACACGGTGCAATCATGTTGAGCCACTAGAAAATGGACAATTCCTATTTTACCCAATGCGGTGCTATCGTATTGCACCTCTGGAAATGGATGATCCCCAATTAGGAGCTTGGCATAACGCGGTGCCCCACTGGAAAAGGATAATTATGAAATGGACCCTTGGAGAAACTCGGTGGCAATCACAATGGCACATTAGAAAAGGACAAATGTGATTTCGTCCATCACTGCGATGCGGTCTTATCACATTGGGCTATTGTTCTGCACTAAAAGTGCCATAACTTCTCACTCGAGTCTTGAATTTGGGCGAAATTGGTATCTTTGGAAAGATAATTTAATTTCCTATCATTTGGTAGGTCTTGAGATGGAAAATTATGAGTATAGCAAAATATATTCTCATTTGAAGTTAACTAAAGCAACATTCTTCTCAAAAATTCAATCGGTACAGGATATTTTAATTTGTCTAATAGCTGTGAGTTACTTGAGGCCTTAATATAAATTAAACCCACTCATAAAACTACAAAATAATTATAATTTATTTCTCATGAGATCGAAGCATAGTTCTAATACTGGTTTAGATTTTTAGGGTATTACAGGTAAAAGTGTCTTCTTTTATATTTCCTGCTGATTTTGTTATATTAGATTGTGAAGTGGACTTTTAGGTCCCAATTATTTTGGGAAGACCATTTTTGAATGTAGGTAGGATGTTGATTAATCTAGAGAAAGGACACTTGATGCTGTGACTCATTGATGAAAAAGTGATATTCAAGGTTTGCAAATCTATGAAATAGCCCAACAAACTGAGAGTGGTGTCCGTGATTGATGTATATGATGAGGATATAGATTTATTCAATGATGTTGAGGTAGTTACTCTGTGGGATGATGGTTCTGATGCGGTTGTTCTTGTCGAAGAGACTAGGTGTCGAAGCATTGGTAGCTGTGACCATGAATTTTGACTCTGATGGTATCGAGGAGTATGATGAGCTAATAATACTTCGTCGGTAATTATTGCAACTGATCTAAAATAGTCAGAAGAGGAAGCATTATTTTTAGTATTGTAGAGATTTAAGTGGGCCATTGGATGGTCCATTACAGAAATTATAGGTATTTTGCCTTATTTGTGTAATCACAAAATATAAGTTGGACCAGATTGTGTTCCATTTATTGAACAATAGCATCGACTCAATCCTCCTATACAGGAGGTGGTGAAGAAAGAAATAATTAAATAGTTGGATGCTGGTGTAGTGTATCCCATTACTGATAGCAAGTGGGTCAGTCTAGTATAATGTATTTGAAGAAAGGCGGAATCAGTATGGTGCCTAATGAGAAGAATGAGCTCGTTCCTACAGTCACCGGATGAAGAGTGTGCATGGATTATATAGAATTGAATTTATGGACTTAGAAGGACCATTTTCCTATGACTTTCATAGATAAGATGTTAGTTAGGTTAGCAGGTAGAGAATGGTATTGTTTTCTTCATGGGTACTCAGGCTACAATCAGATCACTATTGTACCTGAGGACCAAGAGAATACAACTTTTACATGTCCTTATAGGACCTTTTCAATCAAGTGAATGCCATTCGGGCTATGAAACATGATACAAGCATGAAGAGCATAAAAGAGTACAAGGTATTGTCAAAGGTTTAAGCTTCAGAATCGGTCAGTGTTTGGAGCCTTTTAAAAAGCCTTGGCAAGTTGAAGGAGGAGAAGGGAACCATTACACTCAAGAGGTGCCTTACTTGAAAGACAATATGGACCTTGCACACTATAATTGGACACTCAAGAGTCGCCCATTGTTAGGGCTATTATGGTTCTTTAAGACTTTCCTTTTACACTTCAAAGGAGCACCCTTCATTAAGGGTATTTTAGTCTTTGTTTTGTAATAGTATAAATAGGCACCTTATCTCTTATTTTTCTTAGTTTTGACATAATGAATTGAGTGAATTTTTAGATTATAATATTAGTGTTAGCTTGTAGTATTCTCTTCTCCTTAAGAGAGAGAAACCGAATTAAGGTTAGCACAATTGATGGATTTCACTTGTGTTGATAAATTGGCAAGAGAGGTAGGTTTTGAGGAGTGTGAATTCCCTTGTTCCACCTAAGAAGAAGGTTTGATATTCTATTGGTGAGGTGTTATTGATGGTTTGATACACCATCTTTTGTTTATCGCTTGGTATAAGTAAGGGTCTTTCTATCTATCTTTACGTTTATGCAATCTTCTTCTTCATCCCCTTTCTTTTGTGTTATTTTTGCTTGCTGCTTTTTACATCTTGTGTGTCCATTTTGTGAATTCCTAGTCTTATCTTGTATTATTTGGTATCAAATATGTTTTAGAGTTGTTCCCACAACTCTAAGTCTTGGATCTAAGAAAATCTCAACAAAAAAGAGTGTAGAAAATCAAAAATCTCACAAAAAAAAAAATTGTAAACCCGTTTTTGTGTTTGGCCAGATTCTTAAATCTTAGATCTACATGTTTTTGTGTTGTTTTGTTGGTTTCAAGTGCTAGATTCTTGTTCCCTAGAACCTAGTGAGTCTAGATCTACATTTGGAACAAGATTTGGTCAATTTTGAGCTAGATCCACCATGGTTATGGCGTTTTAAAGCTTCAAGAAGCTAGATCCGTGTGGGTTTTGTGTTGTGGACATTGGTTGGTTGTGATTTATTGTTATGCTCACCTTGGCCTAAGTAACCTAGATCTACAAAAAAATCAGATTTGAAGTTCATTTGGTTAGGGTTCAAACTTTGGTCAACTCTTAAATATTCATCTTGTTCTTCCATGTTCATCAAGTCTTGCTAAGGAAGAATATTCAAAGAGTGTTTTTGATCCAAAAAAGTAGAAGAAATAGAGTGTACTTGGTGTTTCTGAAAGAATATTTCTTGGCATAATCATTGTCATCCAAAGAAAGAAGAGACAAAGGAATAATCAAAGTACAAAATCAAGTACATTCCAAGTACAAAGGAAGACCATTGTCTTTGAATTCATTTAAGCTCCAAAAAGGCTTTCAAACCTTCATTTTCCCCTCCTAAACGAAATTCTTCTTCACCAAAGGGGTTCTAGGTCGAGACTTGAGAATTAGGGTTGAAAAATTTGAAAACTCAACGTCCAATCACAAGCTGCCACATCATCACTAGCTAATCGGCCAAATTGAGTTCTTAGGTAGATTTCCTAGTTCCTAATTTTTGATTCTAGTTTCTTTTAAGTTGATTCTACCACTAATTACCAAACTAGTAATTACCTACTAGGTTGATAATTAGTCTAGAGTTCTTTGTTTCCTGTCTACGTTCCTTTTGTGCTTTTATCATTTTTAAGTCATAGTAACTTGTTGGTTCAAGTCCGTATATCATTTTTTTGAGTCTTATCAAACAAAAAATGATTCCGAACCCAGGCATATTCACCACTCAATTCACTTGCCAAATATTGCCAAGCTTTCAACACTTGTGAAACCAAGCATGAGGTAAGAAACGAGAGTGAGAATGGTGAGGCTCTTTTTGAACTAACTTGTTTGTTCATTTTGTAGGTTTGTTTCTTTCTTTTAGGTACCATGGCTACCTATATTTTTTATTCCATGTTTGATCGCCTCAAAGACGATTGGGATAGCTTTATTGAAGATATGTGCCAAATGCTTAGTGCACTAAATCCCAATTTTGAAAAAGTGAGTCCAAAGGGAAACCTTGATATATTACCTTGTAATGTGGATAATGAAGGCTGCCATAATGCAAAACCAAGTGAAGAACATACTTCTCATGATCTACAAGGTAACAAAGCTATCTTCTACACTCCTAGAAACTTGAATTGTTGTGATGTGTCTAGTAGTAGCCAATGTGGTGTAGTTTTGGATTCTCTTAGTGAAGAAGTGTGTGAATCTTCCTTTTGTGATACTCTTAGTATTGTTAGGTTGAATAAGGACCAAACTCTTTTTGTGAGTACACAAGCGCTAGTTGATCTTTAGATGACAAAATCAATTCTTTTCGTAAAAATGATTTGTGTCCATCTAGTGCTAGCACTTATGAATTGAATGAGGTTCCCTTACTAAGTTACAAGAGTATTCACACACTATTTGACCCTTGTGAAATCCAAGGTGAGTCTACGTTGGTATGTAAGTTGCCAACAACTACTGAGGATATGAATGATGATCAACCTACTCCCGAATGTAGTTCACTACTTGAGCATATGTTTGGTGTGTTTAATAAGTCTCAAGTTAGTAATGATGTTGATAGAGTTGATCATTGTATTGGAGATGATTCTTTAAGCATGTTGTATTATGAAAGCCATATTGATAGATTTTCTCAAACAAACCAAGAAAAGGCACAATCGGATGAAGGTGACCTTGAATTTCTTGAATATGTAGGAAACCCGAATTGTGATTGTTCTTGTGAAAATGTTTATGTGTCTGATCCCTTTTCTCCTCATGGTGAATTATATCTATGGGGAAATTACT